>NC_080671.1:257653228-257816185 GCF_030247195.1 Topomyia yanbarensis | reverse complement strand
TTTGAATGTGTAAAAATGGCATTTTTGCAGTTTTTTTTAATTATCTGTCGAAATTAATAACATAGAAATAATACTTTATATACTTTTAGACAGTTTTTACGAATACCATCCGAACAAGCTATAGATTGTTGAGATCGGTTTATTATCAAAAGAGATATTTAACATTAAATGCGGACGAAAGATTTTTATCATTTCCCATTGCCAGAAATATGACCAAAAACATGGAATCTATTATTAACGCCAAAACGGCTTATTTTAGATCAATAGTATCTTCAGAGAATTTAATGGAGGCAATATGCCCTTTCTTTTGGTGTTGTGTTTTTGCTGATTAATCCCCCTATGAGTGAGATATTTTCACAAATTTTCTTGTAAAGGATTATATCGAAATGATGCCTTCAGTAAATTTGTAGCTCTTACTTTTGCGAATAACTTTACTGAATACTCCAAATATCTATTTTAAATACTTTAAAAGTAATGGCTTGTTGTTTGTGGATTTCTCTTTGTCGCCTATTTATTGTTTAATATAGTAATAATCCATTGAAATAAGCCAAACATTATTTCGATAAAACGAATTTTGTATTTCTTTTTTCTATCTACAACCGCCAGAAATAATCACCGAACACTTCCAAGTTGTCTAGAAGGAACTTGATAACATATCAGTGCAAAAATGTTTATTTGTGCGAACCTCCTGACTGCAATTTTTCTAACTTATAACTATCGGATCGATCTTAAACATATCGGAAAATGAAAAGCAAAATAAATAACTTCAAGCAACGGCGTAGCCAAGAGAATGTTTAGTGCCTAAATTTTTATTTGGCTTGAAAAAACTTTTGTATGTGGGTTTCGTGATGAGAAAAACGAAAATAGTGTTGATAATTCATGTAAGCAATGGATTTTTCATTAAAGCCTTAAAATAAGTAGGCCGCCTAGAGGCGGTGTTGGGCACCTGGGCGAATAAAAACAAAAACTTTTTTTCTTCTAGTTACTTCAACATAAGCGAATTCAGATGGTTTATATTTTGGACTCCATCAGAACGCAAATTACCAAGGTTAAGGAGTATTTCTCTAGTGCTTTGGTTGTTTAATTATTGACTTCTAATGTATAGTAGGGAGACCAGTATCTGCTGGCGATGGTTTCACTTATTATGTTATATTTTTTAAGATTGTGTAAAAAGAATTTCGAAATTCTCCAGGTGAAATTCCGAAACAAACAAAAAAGAACAAATTTTGTTTGTGATTGCGTATATTGTATATACGGCCACGGAAAATTCTTTTCGTGCGCTATCGAAAAATCTAGTCATTCGTGGAATAGCTTTGAACTAGCTTTAATAATAAAAATGCTGAAATTTAAAGACTTCACCTAGGGTAATGAGCCTATTTTCACCCTAACCATGTAAAGCCGGTGGTTAGAGCAGCGCTAGCCATCTATTATATTAAGTGTTCAGCCACAAGTGGTGACTTTTCATCCCTATTGTTTGCATGATTCAGTTAATTATTATTAAGTTATAATACGCTTTCGCAGTTAAGTATTTTTTTAGTAGGATGTTTTAAATATCAAAAGAGATATTTAACATTAAATGCGGACGAAAGATTTTTATCATTTCCCATTGCCAGAAATATGACCAAAAACCGATTTAATCCACCTAGCAGTGAGATGAGACATTTCTTACACATTTCACTATTGGATTAGTTTGCAGAACTCACGAGAAGTAGGCACCCAATTAGAGGTGGGATGAAAACAGTTTCTAGTCTTGCACGAATAAAATCTCGAATAAACTGAATAAATTATAGAAATCAACAAAACGACCGAAATAAAAAAGTAAAGCAAAAAATGAAACAATAGGTTTTTAAATTCATAAAATGAGTAGAAAAATTAATGGAAATCATTATAATTTTGATCCAAATACACGAATCAAATTAGATTAGGTTATTACATAAAAATTAATAGAATAAGTTGACTCATACTAACAAATTGAATGAAATAAAACGAATGACTGAACATGAAATGCATAAAATTAAAGATATGAATAAAATGAATCAGATAAATCAGATAAATCAAATGAATCAAATGAATCAAATGAATCAAATGAATCAAATGAATCAAATGAATCAAATGAATCAAATGAATCAAATGAATCAAATAAATCAAATAAATCAAATGAATCGTATGAATCACATGAATCACATGAATCAAATGAATTAAATGAATCAAATTGATTTAATTCATCCAGTGAATACAATGAATCAAATTAATGAAATGGATCAAATGAATAAAAAGAATGGATGAACAAAATGAATAAAGTAAAAAATAAATGAAATGCATAAATAAAACAAACGAATCAAATAAACAAAATGAGCTGAAGTGATAAAATGAATAAAAAGAAGAAAATGAGCAGAATTAAATTAATGGATTAAAATGAAAAATTGAAAAACAGTAAAAGGTTATAAATCAACATAAAGAAATAAATTGAATCAAATAAATTATTTGGATGAAATGATTAAAACTGAAAAAGTAGTCAGATTATTAAAATGAAGAAATTGAACAAAATGAATAAACTGGAAAAAAAATAATAAAATACATACAATGAAAACAATTAATGATATGAGTAAAACGCACAAAAAGAATAAACTGATCAGAGTGAATCCAAAGAATGAAACGAATAAAATAAGTAAAATGAACGCAGATGAACAAAACGAATAAAAAGATGCGGAATGTAATAATTAATTAAAATGAAATGGTCATATATTTGAAGAATTTTTGAATAAAGAAAATGAATAAACCGGATTGTACGAATTTGAAAACCATTGCATCAGAAAGTTTTGAAATGTTTTTGAAAATCCCATCTTCTGAGAAAAGGCTAATAAATATGCAATGGACTTTCTAGGGCTTACATCTTTTTTTGGTTTTATTCTTTTTGTTTTCATGCTTCTTTACTTGACGAATTCAAAGTTTACTTTTTGGTCACATATTCCCGAAAAAAGATTTATGTGCAGAACAGAATTTACTGGTCCAGTATTTTAACGCGCAATTGAATATAGTAAAGTGAGACAAGGTCACATGTGCTTTCAAGCCCCTTGAATAGAGAACGACAGAGGGAGAATGCGATTCGTGAATGAGACAGGTAGATATTTCAAAGTTTTTATTTGCATTGAAGTAAATAGTGTGAAATGTCTAGGCTATGTCGATTGCATAAAAGCCGTGTTTGTATTGTTTCGTTCGGAATTCTCGTGCAGGAAATATGGATAAATAAGTCCTATACAGACCAATATTGTGAAAAAGAAATGGTTCAAACTACTCAGTATATCCAAATATGGACGACGATAAGTTAGAAGACACATTGTAGTTGCATCCCCCATCGAGAGTGGGTACTTTGGGGACTTCTTTTCCTGGATCTAATTTGTGGATATTTTTGGTCTTTGATCCGTTATTTTTCATGAAAATTCGTACCAATACAACGAATGTGCAACTGATACAACTCATGGTTCATTCGCCTGCGCAACGTTCCGTCTTCCATCTGCACGCCACCATAGATGGTACGCAAAACTTTTCGTTCGAAAACTCCAAGGGCGCGTTGGTCCTCCACGAGCATAGTCCAGGTCTCGTGGCCGTAGAGGATCACCGATCTAATCAGCGTCTTGAAGATAATCAACTTCGTGCGGCGGCAAATTTTGTTCGACCGGAGCGTCCTCTGGAGTCCAAAGATTTCCCGCTACGATCCGTCTCTGAATTTCTCTGCTGTTATCATTGTCGTCGGTTACCAGTGAGCCCAAATACATGAATTCGTCGACCATCTCGATTTCGTCACCGTCAATCCGAACTCGGGTGGGAGGTTCACATTGTCGTCTCTAGAACCTCTTCCTCTCATGTATTTTGTCTTCGAAATCCTGGCTTCAGCTTTCAGTCTTTGAGCATATATTTCATTCAAAATTCAATAGAGATACGAATAGTTTAAATATCGCACGTGGAATGTCTCTTTTGAAAATTTCCATCGTCAAACTTTCATATTACCCAGTTAAGCCAAATATTTTTCTGATATAGCCATGAATTTCCTTAATTATAGTGTAGATAGGGGAGACTGAGGAGACTTGATCCCCTTTTTTATTTTTCAATCCTACTCCGTGGAATGATACAAAAACTATGTATTTTTTGTAGTTTTATATTGTTTCTAGGGTTGACTGATAATCATAAAAAAATTACATGGAAATATTATACCGGACATGAGCTATGAACATTTTTGGAAAACAACAAAAAACTGGAAAATTCTTTGATTAGTGGAGACTCGATCCCTAATTTGGGGACACTTGATTATTTTTTGAAAACATGTTTAAAAGAGCATGTAGGGTAATAAGCCTATTTTTACCCCTTTTCTATTATCATCCTACCCATCTGAAGCCTTTGGTTTGAGCAGCGTCTGCCATCTTTGCTCAACGCATTGGCTCAAATGGTGTTGCGATAATTGGGGTACTCGATTAGAGTTTTTGCTGCGCTCAAACAGAAGATTTTCACCATTCTCAAGACAATTTTGTTATTATATTGGCTCTTAATAAGAGGCGAATGACCTTAAGGCTAAAACCTCTATAATCGAAATAAAAAATGGTTCCTAATAACAAAGCAAAGAAGCTGAAATAATAAAATTAATAATGAAATAATGTGGTACCCTCCCTAATAGGACAAAAATAGGTACCTAACCTAATGTTATAAATGTACCATGATTAAATTGTTGTGATTACATATTACTATTTTTGTTATTACATATTACGCATCTCTCACAAGATTTTTTTTTACGAATTCCCCAAATCTCTGTGCAATTATTTGAAAGCTGTCGTTATTATGGTTGAGGAACGTCAAATGTGGGATGCATGGTTGCTACGTATACTGTAGTAAACAATTACAGTTAAGTTTCTGTACAATGAAGCGTTCATTTTTGACAGTATTTTTTTGTTATTTTATAACAACAATGACTTCAATTGTTCTGGTGTGAATTTGGTTATTTTCAGTGGTGTGTATGAAGCATGGCGAAGGGGATCAAATCTCCACAAATTTGAAGGGATCAAGCGAATCCATAGCATCTATTTCAGCAAACTTTACTACAAGTATAGTTGAACAAAAAAATCAGCTCAATCATAACGTATTCATATAATTGACATTCTTCTGTAATTCTGTATGTATGTAGAGTATGTAGTGGGTGATTTTGTCAATTTTATAAAAGTTTGAAAATTTGAAAAATAAATCTTCTTCAGTTCTTCTGAGACTTTTTTTTAAATCGGCAAAAAATCGGTTACACAAAAGTCTAATTTCTTTTTCTGTGTTAATTAAAATTATGGTTAGATAAAACTGCGCAACTTTCTAGTATATTCGATTAATGTATTCTGATCCGCCTTTGAGTTACAATGATGGGATCAAGTCTCCCCGGGGATCAAGTCTCCTCAGTCTCCCCTACAGGCTTTGAATACAATTGAATTAAAGTTGAGTTGATGTAGCAGCAAACAAAAAATAGTTTTGTTTTCTCAAACCTTCGCAATTACAATTAATAATTATTTCAGATTGGCAGAAGATCTTATCACACAACTTAGAAATGCATACAGAAATAGCTAGATAGATGCGATAGAAGAGAGACAGAGAGAAAGAGAGAGAGAGAGAGAGAGAGAGAGAGAGAGAGAGAGAGAGAGAGAGGGAGAGAGAGAGAGAGAGAGTGAGATGGGGGGGGGGGCGTGTGAGGAATGGCAAATGATGGTTAATGCAGTGACATTATTTTTATAGGTATATTATTATGATATATTGATTCTTACATTCTTATCATAAATAATGTAAGTAGTAATTTTTGCTCCATAACCAGTATAACCTAAATCTTGCAAAAGAGCTAAATTTTCGCTAGATTTTTGGGCTTCAAACATACAGTTGCTTTCGGTGACGCCACGAGTATAATTATATGAGAAATCTTTTATCTCACTACTAGGTGAATTACTTGTTGATCTGTGTATTGATATACCATCCAACATTTACATCATGATTGAACGCAATGCCTAATCCAAGGGATAAATACTAGAACTCACTGTTTCTTTATCAACACATTATTTTGTCTTTGAAGTGAACTTATATATTGATTTTTGAGAAATAGTTAATTTATTATAAAGGTAATTCACAAAATCTTCTCAACATCGAATTCCTTGAATCACGTAGATGTGTTTTCATACCCCGATATTCAAAATCGGTTTAGTTTTGCCCCTAAAACACCAGTAAAGCAATACTCTGTATGAAACAATTTCATTTTTAGTTAGTGGAAATTGGTAAGCGAGGACTAAAAATACAAAATGTTTAATATCTCCGCCGCTCGTGCACGGATTTAGACAATCTATAGCTTGTTAGAAAGGTATTTTAACAAGCTTTCTATAAATGTGAAGTTTGTTGGACAATGGTGTAACTTTCAAAAGTTATTCGCAAAAAACCTGCTGTGTTTTGACAAAATCGCCCATATTTCAGAAAGTAAACAACATATCGAAAATCAAAAATAATAGTGTCAAATGGCAACGTTAGGCCTTTCATTTGAAACTAATTTCATTAAGATCGGTTCAGCCATTGCTAAGATAATTACATGACATTTTGTACATACATACATACACACATACACACACACACACATACAGACATTGTCTCAATTTGAGCGAATCCTATACATTTCTTTTGTAAGAAATGTAAAACATGGAATCTATTATTAACGCCAAAACGGCTTATTTTAGATCAATAGTATCTTCAGAGAATTTAATGGAGGCAATATGCCCTTTTGGTGTTGTGTTTTTGCTGATTAATCCCCCTATGAGTGAGATATTTTCACAAATTTTCTTGTAAAGGATTATATCGAAATGATGCCTTCAGCAAATTTGTAGCTCTTACTTTTGCGAATAACTTTACTGAATACTCCAAATATCTATTTTAAATACTTTAAAAGTAATGGCTTGTTGTTTGTGGATTTCTCTTTGTCGCCTATTTATTGTTTAATATAGTAATAATCCATTGAAATAAGCCAAACATTATTTCGATAAAACGAATTTTGTATTTCTTTTTTCTATCTACAACCGCCAGAAATAATCACCGAACACTTCCAAGTTGTCTAGAAGGAACTTGATAACATATCAGTGCAAAAATGTTTATTTGTGCGAACCTCCTGACTGCAATTTTTCTAACTTATAACTATCGGATCGATCTTAAACATATCGGAAAATGAAAAGCAAAATAAATAACTTCAAGTAACGGCGTAGCCAAGAGAATGTTTAGTGCCTAAATTTTTATTTGGCTTGAAAAAACTTTTTTTTGTGGGTTTCGTGATGAGAAAAACGAAAATAGTGTTGATAATTCATGTAAGCAATGGATTTTTCATTAAAGCCTTAAAATAAGTAGGCCGCCTAGAGGCGGTGTTGGGCACCTGGGCGAATAAAAACAAAAACTTTTTTTCTTCTAGTTACTTCAACATAAGCGAATTCAGATGGTTTATATTTTGGACTCCATCAGAACGCAAATTACCAAGGTTAAGGAGTATTTCTCTAGTGCTTTGGTTGTTTAATTATTGACTTCTAATGTATAGTAGGGAGACCAGTATCTGCTGGCGATGGTTTCATTTATTATGTTATATTTTTTAAGATTGTGTAAAATAGAATTTCGAAATTCTCCAGGTGAAATTCCGAAACAAACAAACAAAAAAGAACAAATTTTGTTTGTGATTGCGTATATTGTATATACGGCCACGGAAAATTCTTTTCGTGCGCTATCGAAAAATCTAGTCATTCGTGGAATAGCTTTGAACTAGCTTTAATAATAAAAATGCTGAAATTTAAAGACTTCACCTAGGGTAATGAGCCTATTTTCACCCTAACCATGTAAAGCCGGTGGTTAGAGCAGCGCTAGCCATCTATTATATTGGGTGTTCAGCCACAAGTGGTGACTTTTCATCCCTATTGTTTGCATGATTCAGTTAATTATTATTAAGTTATAATACGCTTTCGCAGTTAAGTATTTGTTTAGTAGGATGTTTTAAACCTACTTGTCTTCTGAATAAGGAGCTAAACAAATCTTATAAACTAAATTATAAACTATAAAGAGAGCTAATCGTTGCAATTGAAGATTGCAACGATTTTTGTCGGAAGTTGCTTATAATACTGTTCGTTATAATTTCTAATGTTTCTATGTTTGCAAGTCTGTGCAACTCATTTGTGCTAAGCCAGTGAGGACGCTTCAAAATCATTTTCAGAATTTTAAGTCATTGATATGTGACATCATTCTAGTTATGATGATTTTTTCAAATAATTTACTAATAGAAGAGAGTTAACTAATTGGTCGATAGCTAGATGCTTCTGCTGGGTTTTTATCTGGCTTCAAAATAGGAATAATCTTGGCAGTTTTTCATCTTTCAGGGAAGTATGCTAATTCAAAACATTTGTTGAATATTTTGACCAAGTATCTCATGGTGAGGTTTTTAAGAAGAATGTTGAAAATTCCATCATAACCTGGAGCTTTCATATTTTTTTAACTTTTTCATGATGGATTTGATCTCATCATAGTTTGTTTCAACAATATCGTCTAGAGACAATACTTGATTTGAAACGTTTTCATATTTTTATAAGACTTCGGTTTCAATAGGACTCACAACATTGAGATTAAAATTATGGACGCTTTCAAACTGCTGAGCAAGTTTTTGAGCATTTTCTTCGTTTGTAAGAAGTATGTTGTCACCTTCCTTCAAAGCTGGAATTGGTTTCTGAGGTTTCTTAAGAACCTTAGAAAGTTTCCAGAAAGGTTTAGCATTTGGCTTGATTTGTTCAACCTCTTTCGCGAAATTTTCATTTCTTAAGAGTGTGAATCTATGCTTAATTTCTTTTTGTAGATCCTGATAGATACATTTCATAGCAGGATCACGAGAATGTTGATATTGACGTCTTCGAACATTCTTCAAGCGAATCAGAAGTTGAAGATCGTCGTCAATAATAGGAGTATTAAATTTTTTCTGTGTTGTTGGTACTGATAAATTTCTAGTATCAACTATAGATATACTTAAATTTAGTAATGCCGTATCAATTTCAGCTTTATTTTGTAAATCAAGGTCATGATTAAAATTATTCTCAATATATGTTTTGTACCTTTCCCAATTCGCTTTGTGATAATTGAACACTGAGCTAATGGGATTGGAAACAGCTTCTTGAGAAAGTGAAAAAGTTACTAGAAGATGATCAGAATCAAAGTCAGCATGTGCAATCAATTCGCTACAAAGGTTACTTTGATATGTCAAAACCAAATCAATTGTTGATGGATTCCTTACAGACGAATAGCATGTAGGACCATTTGGGAACAAAATTGAATAATAACCAGCAGAGCAATCATTAAAAAGTAGTTTACCGTTGGAATTGCTTTGAGCATTATTCCAGGCTCGGTGTTTGGCATTAAAATCACCGATTATGAAGAATTTCGACCGATTTCTTATAAGTTTTTGTAAGTCTCATTTCAAGAAATTAATTTGCTCGCCAGTGCACTGAAAAGACAAATAGGCTGCAGTAATAAAAATGATACCAAGATCAGTTTCAACTTCGATACCCAAACTCTCGATCACCTTGGTGTCAAGAGACGGCGTAACGGAATGTTTGATCCTGCAATTAACCGCTATTGCGATTCATCCGCCGAATCAAACAATTCGATCAAATCGATGAATTACAAAATTAGAGTTACTCTTCAATTTAATATTTGGTTTTAAAAAAGTTTCGGTCACAACGGCGATATGCACATTATGTATCCTCAAGAAGTTGAAAAAGTCATTGTTAAACTTTAATTTCATTACAATTTTGTTAGCAAATTCCCAACCCGCTTGAAAAGCTTCAAACATGGAGGTAGAATTTAACATGGCAATCATCATAGGTAACATAGACTCCTGTAGGTATTTCAATTTTTGTTCCGTTACGCTACCAAGATCCATTGGACTAAAGGAAGCGTTGGGTGCAAACGAGATTGAGGGCGTGGTAGTTGGAAGAAGTAGGTACATTTTTTATTTGTTGTTTTTGTTGTCTAGAACGAGAATTTATAATTTTTTCTCGAACAGGACAACCCCAGAAATTCGATTTATGATTTTCGCTACAATTAGCGCATTTGAAACTTTTTGTGGTTTTTTTTTCACCGGACAAGTATCTTTCGTGTGCGATTTATCACCACAGATCACACATTTGGAATCCAAATGAAAATTTTTTGTGCCAGGCCCAAAGCCTTGGCATCTACACGACACTGGGTCAGATTTTGAATTCTGCCCCATGTCGTCTATAATGTTCCCACTTTACTCGCACGTTGAACATAAAACGTGCTTTTTCAAATACTTTCAAATTATTAACCTCATTACGGTTAAAATGAATTAAATATAGCTCCTGGATAATTCCAAACCGTACTAGCGTGTCATCGCCGGTAGCCTTTCTCTTCATAAGAATAACTTGTGAAGGAGAAAAGCCAAGTAAATTTTTCAATTCGTTGGATATTTCATCCAAACTTTGACCTTGAGGTAGCCCTTTCAGCCTTGAATGGTCTATCTGTCTTGAAATCATATGAATAAAATTTATATAACTTCTCCGTAAGATACTGGAGTAGTCGTTTGTGGCCAATCAATTCCTCCGCTGTAACTCGACATTCTCCTCTTCGGCCAATCTGAAAAGAGACTTTTACGTCCGGAAGGAACGTCGAAAGCTCAGTTCGAAAGGCTTTGCGGTCGGAGATCATTACTGTTATAGGCGGAGTTGATTGCGTTTTCATCTCATTGGCATTATGCGCAATGCGCGGAAATTTAGAAATTTCATCAGCTTCACATTCGGATAAAACATCGAATGAGTTGCTGCAGTCAATTGAATTTTCGGGTGGAGAAGATACCCTTTTCCATTTAGCTTTAATTTTTGGCACACGGCCTTTCTGGGAGGACACAGGCATGTTGGCAAAATTAAATATTTCTTTAGGCTGAATTGTTCTTGAAAAATGTTTTAGTCTTGAAAAAGACTGATGGAGTAGAAAAAGTAGATAGTCTTGAAAAAGACTAATTGTCGAAAAAATATAGGTAGTCTTGAGAAAGACTGATCGAGCGAAAATATAGGTAGCCTTGAGAAAGACTGTTGCTGTTGAAAAACTCTAGGTAAACCAGGAGCTATCAAGATTTGTGACCGGTTCGAACGAAGGTTCAAGCCGGTATGCGCTAGCCATCCTTGTTCAACGCATTGGATAGCAAAGATACTGGTGTCAATTCATACGCATTGCATCAATTGTATTCCGAGTAAGTATTGAAATGGTGAGGCACCTTCCCTAATACGACTAAAATGGGCTCTTCACTCTAATAGGCTCGAAAACATAACGCTTAACGTGAACGAAACAGAATGTAATACAACATAAGTACATGGGAGAATGGGAGTGTATTACACAGTACTTGAAGTGCAGGACTATAAACAGCGCCATATTTATAATACAAAAGGAGAAAAAAGATTCCGTCATCTTACCCCAGACTCCCCTAAATATAATTAAATGATAAGGACATCCATATTCTCACAGCAGCATTCACTCAAAGATTTTAAAACATGCTTCTTTTCAGCTAAACTTGCACATAAAGCTAGTTTCAGTACGATAAGTAATCACAAAAGACTGATTTTTTTTGCCCAGGTACCCAACACCGCCTTTAGGCAGGCAAAGTGTTTTACCAAAAAAGCTAAACTTCCGAATTATTCCACTAAACCAATTCACATCTACAGTAAAATGCTACTAACAGGCTACTCAAAAATATTTTTTTTAGTTATTAAAATTTCCAAAAATAGTTAAAATTTGTTTAATGAAGATTACCACTAAACACAAAATAGTTTTTTTCCACCAGAAAGCAACGATTATTCAAACAATGTGTGTGTATGAAAGGTGTGAGCGTTGGGAATAAATACTAGTGCGGATGACAACATACAATCATGTTTTATTTAGATTTTTAAAGAGACCGCCTAGAGGCGGTGTTGGGAACTAGAGGATTAACACCACGCGACCCCCCCCCCCCCCCCCCTACCACACCCAAAAAAAATATTGGATTGAAGTTGAAAATTTATTGATGCAGACTGATTTAATTCAATATTACAATAACAATTATCTGATCCCTACATTGATAACCTGTTGTTGTAAACATCATGAGGACTTTTGATAAATTGTCGGAATGGGGTCCTGATATGTAACTGATCTATTGGTCTTGATTTCACAGTTGTCTAATTGCATCAGTATCAAATTCCTGCCTGAAAACACTCCAATAGAAAATTCCAGAGTTCTGTAATCAATCATAATCCTCAGATTTATTTTCAAATTGAGCTCGTTTTTGTAGAGATGTACTGTAATAAGGGTCTTTATTTAATAGGAAGCGAAGTTAAAATTGATTTAATGTCTATGAAACATAAAACTGCTCACCAAAAAAAAGCATAACTTTCAACATTAGCTAAAAATGTTTTCGCCTTTCTCATTCGCTCTAAAATTCGTCAATCTAATCCCGACCCGGAGGGCCGAGTGTCATATGCCAATCGACTGAGTTCGGCGAGATCGGAACATGTCTGTGTGTGTATGTATGTGTGTATGTGGAAAAAAATGTGACCTCTGTTTCTCAGAGATGGCTGGACAGATTTGCACAAAGTTAGTCTAAAATGAAAGGTACAACCTCCCCATCGGCTGCTATTGATTTTTTTTTATTGATTGAACTTCCGGTTCCGGAGTTACGAGTTAAAGAGTGCAATCACACAGCAAATTCCCATATAAACTGAAATGAAAAATTTTCAAAATCAAATTTGTATTTTTGATGCCAAATGACTTTAAAATGCATGAAACATTGAGATGTTTGACAAAAATCGACTTTTTTGGACTTTGGTACATTTTTGCCTTTCTCATATAGAAAGGTTATGCAATCACTCTAAAAATCGTCAATCATACCGGCCCGGAGGGAGTATGCGGTGAGGGGTTGCTACTTTGAAATTAAAACTAGTTTAAAATTTCTTAACAAGTTGAAAATTTTCGACAGGACCTGGACCTCCCGGATCTTTCTTCATGATCCGCCGCTGGTTTCAAGCGATGTTTCAGTATCACATAGTATCTCAAGATCGTGGCTGTCGATCCATTGTATGTATGTGCAAATCGTACTGAACATGTAATATTCATTTCCACCATTGTAGCCATGGAATCGTAGTCTGGACAAATGAGAAAAGCACAATTGCACCACTAGATGGATTAAAACAGGTTTTTATTTTGGGAATGCGTCGAGTTAAGAAGAAAACGTAATATGATTAATAACGAGGATAACATTTTCCGAATGTAGAGAGAATTTATGAAAAATGGCGATTTCCATTCGACTCTAGCAGGTTCTGATCGATTTTGAAGAGCATTTGGTTTTTGTGGTATGACCAATTATATGTATAGGTCAAATGTTTAAAAACAGTAATTTAAGGTCAAGATAGCATCATTTTGAAACCGCCAATTTCGGAGGTTTAGTATCTTCGATGAGTTTTACAAACGTTAAACAGCGCATCATTTGATAAAATAATTTTGACGGTATATCGTCCAAGCAGTATTTATGGTGAATTTTCACAGGTTAATATTTCTGACTACAATAAAGTCTCAACAAATTCGCTAAAGACGCGAACTCTGTTACTATTTTCTGAAAAAATAATTCTGCATAATTTTTAAACTTCAAAAATTACGGTTTCGGAATTATGCCGTTTGGGCAGTATGATCGATTTTCACCAAACCCCCACCAAACCGAATTTCTGGCTACGCCGCTGACTTCAAGTAAGTAGAAACAAAGTCGTTCTACACTCGTTCACAAGAAACTTCTTCGAATGCTGAATATCTATTATAATACATTGAAACCCCGATTTTATCAGCCATATATGAACATATGTTTGATGGGCTCTAGCAGACGAACAAGACTGAATTCGAGTAAATCCTTTCTTGAGCATGTTTTCCTTATCATGAAGATGGAAATATGCCAAAATAAAAAGTTCACCATAATCAGAAATAGTTATCAGACTACATCAAGGGACGGGAAGAATATTTTAACAGCTTCAGTTTATTATAAAGAAAAAAAATTCCCGATTTAGTCAATGTCCCCATTTTGTCAGCTTAAAATACACCATGAGACTGATAAAAATGGATCTTTATTGTATGTATTATTCACTGTGTTTCACGTTAATAGGTACATTTCATTTTTGGGAATTTTTTTATTGCATCGAACTACAATATTTTTTTAGGTAGTTTTCAAGGAGTTATTTAATAGACTTCTTCCAAAATTTGGCGAACCAATTCCAATTCGTATACCAATTAATTGGTATACAGATAAAGAAAATACTGAAATTTTCAGCTTTTTTCCTACACAATATTACGAAAGCTTATTAAACAGTTTTTCCTAATAAGTTTGTGAAAATTATAAACTATTTGAAATTTTTTAATAGTTTAATTTTTTATTTAACCGTGATTTTTTAATAAATAGTGACCATCGCTTCACAACGTAGTCTATTTTTCATGGCTTGCGGTGAGCACGATCTCTCGAATTGCTGAACTGAAAATTATGGAATCGAAATTAATTTTTAGTATTCTTTACAGATTTAACTCGCCGCGCAGATAGCTCTGATCTAGACCCGCTGGTGCCCTAAGACGATTTCGCTAGATTTTCAGAGCGCTGTGCAACCAGTGCATTAAGGCAAGTGACGAAAGGTTATCGAAAAGTTTCGTGAAAATGAAAATTACAGTAATGATGGTGATTATCCCAAACGGTTCGTTTTCGAGAGGTTTTTATTTGTTCTTTGGAATTAGGATTAGCGATAATAATTCAAATCAAGGATACTACTGGGAAGTCACCTTTAGAAAAGTAAAATTTGGAACTATGCACGCATGCACTTCAGAGATAGCGTGATATCAGGAGCTGCGATTTCATTTCAACGCTTTTTTGTGAAAAGGGCGATACTTACAAATGTAAACATAAGGCTTTTCTCATACATGCGAATGAGGGCTTTGAAACGCAACAAATTAACCTTAAAATTTGGATTCTACGATATTGCTTTCTTAAACTACAGCAAAAAATACAACGGGCGAAACTGTATTTTTGTTTGTTTATTTAAAGTTTCGCTCTCCACGCTCCATGCAAACAAACAGGGCGATACTTTTTTTGCTAGCAGTTTAGAGGCGAAACTGTTATTTTCGTATTTTTTAGGATTATCAAGCTGATACCAACTGTAAATAGTAACAATGATCGCTATTAAAAAACACGGACGAAATCGGTGGTGTAGAACGGTAGTTATTGTAAAAAAACGTAAGGGCGATATTTCAATGCTGATAGGTGGGACCGAAAAAGTAAACAATTGCCAAAGGGACGATACTATCATTTTGTCAATTTCAATAGCAAAAACAAATTTTAATTTAATAATTATCGAATACTTTATGAAGTTTTGGATTTCGATCTCTGAATCATGCAATCTAGGATGTAAAAACACAATAGTTCTTAAATAGGAAATAAAACCAAGTCTGGAAATATTCACTGTTGATTTTCTTTGAATGGTATCACTGCTAGTATCGCCCTTTTCAAGAAAAAGCGTTGATTTCTTAGTTCTCAGTCGCGTTGGAAATTTGAGTAAAGTATAAACTCCAAATCGATTAAAAAAAAATCGATTTTTTTGGCTCAGTACAATATATAACCCCTTTAGGAAAATTCAGTTTTCCCACCACAATTTAGATATTTTATTAACAGAGCATTAGCAATAATTTGTTGGTATGTCTATTTTATGGGCCATTTTTTCGCTTTCCCATTGATTTGGTTTGAGATTTCTAGCACTGATGTTGTCCTATGCTGATTTGAGCGATTCTCTCAGTCCTGCCACTATCCCATGTAGTATGTGTTACAAAAACATCGCGACGCATCAAGTTCTAAATGTTCTCAAACGATATAATATCCGTGATAAGAGTTATAAGAAATGTCTCATCACACTGTTAGGTGGATTAAAAGCGTTTTTATCTCTGAGGTAATACGATTGTAACGGTTTAAGAATACTTACCAAATGCTAGTGTAGTACGTGTCGTTTGTGGTGCAGACGGAGATGTGAGACATACCATCTCTTGTATGGCCAGTCGCAATTTTAACCGGTGTAATGGGTTACTAATGCCTATTTCACGTTGAATTTCAGTATCACTCAAAGCACTCATAATAGCACCAGATTTTACATTTGCGCGACAAGCAGCTACATACCAAGCAGGCATTCCGACCCAAAGTTCTAACCATGCTACAATTGTTGGGCCATTCCAAAGTGCAAATGGTGTGCCTGCTTTCATTGCTTCCTCCAGTAAATCATGGCGATAGTCATGATCCCTATAGGAAAATTGAAAAAAATGCATGTACAGAACAAGATATGAACAAAATCACGTAGAGGCAAACCACGTCAAGTGGGCCTCGAAATTTCCACAAAATCACCGATTATCATGAAATATATTTTTTTGTACTGGCACGGTGTCTTTGTCGAACAACTTTATTCGAAAAAATTCGGCATCCGTAAAACTTCGGGATATGAAAGAATGGATTTTTCCTTTTCATTTGAAAGTAAAATTAAAATATTCTGTCGAGGGGTCTAGAACAATTTTTTATTTTAAAGTTTTTTGATTGAAAACATAAGTTTTTTAATGAAATTAATTCACATTTTTGCTATTAATTGATACTATAGACATTTAAAAAATGATCAAAGTGAGAATCTGATGAACAATTTCATTGTCTACAACTTCTAGAAAGTTATTAACATTTTATCAGTTTTTGTGTGCGGGGCCTTTGGGTTAAGAAGTCGATTAACAAGGACTTACAAAAAAATGTTGGATTTAAATGAACAGTAAATTCAGATAAATTTCAAGGTTTACAAACTCCCATTCTCAGCAGAAAAAAATATATTTTCAGATTCCTCCGGGTCTTGGGCGAAAATGACACATTATGAACATGGAGGTGTGGAAAGGTGTTGTCCAAATTTATTCGATAATCTTATACCTTTTCAAGATGTTGATTAATGTCACTGATTTTATCATGCCTTTTTCATTTCTTTTCTCGCTCTAAGAGATAGATAATGTAAACTAGAATGACCCTTCTTCCCGATCCTATCGTACCTGGTAAAATACAATTGGCTTAAATTCAAAGCTCTATATTTGAATGAACTAAAGTAAACAGTTCGAGTCTTTGTAATAAACGACGGATTTTATTGCAATTTTGGGTGGAGAAACCACCCTGGGCTTGGGTGATCGATTCAAGCCTAATGGGCGCGTACTCTTGCTTGGTCGATAAGAGTGGGAGATCCTGGTTCATTGATCTCTGAATCTCATGACTAATAATCATTCGATCGAGTGTTTTGGCGGACGGCTGATATGGATGTTTCTACTTTCAAATGGGGGAACATGCTGGTTCGGTTGTTCGGGGACTCATTTGATCTTGAGCATAGTGAGTCATTCGATTCGGATCGATGGACTGTCATCTATAAGAGATGATCAGACTGAAGGTGGGTGTTTTTATCTCTTAAATCGCTCTGTCGCTCTGGCTCGTGAAGATGGCGAGTAACACTCGTTTATAACGAATCGGATTCGCTGTTTTCAGAAACATGACAATCTCTTATGGATGGAACCTTCTCTTAAACATACTGTTCAGCCACTAGTTAATGCTCAACTAGATCAACTTAATAAACTGAAACACGTAGTTTTTGAAGAAATCCAACCCACGTGAACCATATCACCAAACACCTAAAAGTAGTTTAGATGCATGTAATATCTATTTCTGTGTTATCTATTATCTTATCTATTCTATTATCTATTAATATCTATTTCTTTATCCCTATCGCAGGAGGATTGACGGTATTGTAAACATCATCAAGCCACAATAGACTCAATAGAATTATCTAAATATAAGGACCCTTCGCTCTTTTTGGTTTCTATTTGCACCAAGCGGTTAATTAGTTAATAATCCACCAATCATTATGAATTTTATTTATATAAGAAGCCCGCTTCAATATGTTGATTACAATACGCCTCGATAGTGGTGTATCGAGGAGGCCGGGAGGGCTGATAGGAGCCTTTTTTCATGAAAATGTTTTTGCTTTTGGAATAAAGCTTCTTTACCAATAGACCCCGTGAGAATCTAGAAACTTTGATAAAATTCAATAGCTTTCTCTGGCGATTTTAGATCGCGATGTAGTTTTCTACAAAGTTGTACACAATGAAATTGTCCATCAGATTCTCACTTTTGGTAATATTCGAATGTCTAAAGTGCTACCTAGGGGCAAAAATGTGAAACAGTTTCATTGAAAAACCTAAGATTTCAAACAAAAAAACTTTAAAATAAAAAGTTGTTCTGGAGCCCCCGACAGAATATTTTAATTTTACTTTCAAATAAAAGAGAAAAGCCGATTCTATCACATGCTGAAGTTTTAGCGATGCCGATTTTTTTCGAATAAAATTGTTCTACCAAACACACCGTGACTGGTGGCATGGAGTGTAACTTTCGGAATAAATATTTTGTTAAAATTACTTATGGACATTTTAATTTTTTAAAAGCAATAGAATTTAAATTATTTCAATTTCCAATTTCGGAAAATCTGCTCTAGATAATTACATCAAATTTTGCACACTTTTCGAATGATGTTTACATTGTTATATAAATAAATATTTACGGAATATTTGTTTTATTAGCAGTATTTTACACACATTTTTAATAAAGAATTTAAAATATTGTTGTGTTCTCGGCGCCACCAAAAATACAAAAAAACGTGTTAATCCACCTAGCGGTGCAATTGTGCCCTTCTCAATCATGAACACTAGGATTTCATGGTTGGTTATGTCCATTATAAATTGTCACTGTAGGTGAATGTGGTCGGTTATCGGCACACTGTTGTCTTTGGCTCATAACATTTCTGTATTTGCATAATATAGGGACATAAGCTAGGGTTCGTCGCGGTGCGGTTGTGGGCGGTAAATGGATTGTCCGCACCGCAACCGCAAAAAAAAATAAATAAAACCGCACCGCTTACCGCAATCACACTTTATTTACCGCACCGCACCGCGCGGTAAATGCGGTAAAATTTTTATATTTTAAAAAAATAGTGTTGGAAAATTGTTCATTTGTATATAATAAAATGTTATTTTTATTCACACGAAATTTAACTTTAGGAGACTCCTCAGAATGTAATGTTTATGAAAAAATCAACTTTTGCATTTTCTATTAATAAAATTCCGTTGATTTCAAGGCAAACATTATACATTCAAAAACGTTCTACTGCAGTGATAGGAAAACTTTTATTTTAGCAACCCTTCAGTTAATTGAAAAACCTGTTTTAATCCACCTAGTGGTGCAATTGCGCCTTTCTCATTTATCCAAACTATGATTCATTAGCTGGTTTTGTTCAATAGAATTGTGGAAATGTCTATTTCATTCTTATTTCACTTGGCACGTATCCCACGACTACCGCGAAAGTAGACGCAGACTCACTTTAAACAAAAAGTATAGGGGAGACCGGGGCTAGTATGCAGTGTTTTCAGTTTCCCTTTTTAGCGCTTTGATGTAGATAGATCTTGCAAAATAGAACATGTCGCTGTTGTCAACATCCCTGAATTTTATCAAAGTGTCTGTTGCATTGTCTTCGTTTTTATAGACAAAAATGTGTGACGCGGTAAGCACGCCAATTTACCCCAGCCCCGTGATAAGTTGGCGGTATGTATGAATACGCCAGAAAATGGAGATTTAATTACATCAAAGGTTAGTGCTGAATGTCTTTTCAATAAAATTGTATGTTAACCGACAATTGCCAATATATTTCAATCTCAATACCCCGGCATTTTACTTTGACGCGTATTCCATACTCTAAAGCATATTTTCGAAATTCTTCAGGTGATTGGCCGAAGTAAATATCCCCTGCATTGACGAGATATACAAAGTTTTACTATGGAGTGAATTCCAAAAATAAAAATATTTTATAAATATGTTTGCACTGTAAATAGTAGCATACCGCATATTTTAGCAAAAACTGTTTAAAAAATAACGTTAATTCATGGATAGAGTTAATATCTATACGGATACTGCAAGCTCTTTTTACGCACTGTCGAAAAATAAAATCAATTGGGAAATCGATTTAAAATCACCTTAAATAACACAAAGTGTTTGAAATTTAAAAAAAAATACTTGATATGCTCGTAAACACAATATAGGCCACAACTTTTACAGAACAAAATGTTTTTAACAAAAACACATTGGATAATGGGTTTCACTTAACTTGAGGTACACAATGATAGGCAGCGCCATATGTCTAGTCGAAACGAAGACAAAGGGATTCCGCCAACTAGCCCCGGGTTCTCCTAATATTAACTTAATCAGCATGAGTTCGATGTTATCTTCGTTATTTATTGAAATGTTGATGGAATGGGTTTGGTAGTGGAGGTGGGAAGGGGGTGAGTTAGTAGAGTGGGAGTGGAGGATGCGTCAGAAATCCTTCATCTTATTTTGGTATACGGGGTGGATGAAGAAAATACGGGGATTTGAGGGTGGTCCAGAGGGAGAGGAGTGATGAAGGAGCGAGGTGTGATGGCAAATGGGGGGGGGGGGGGGGTGCTGAGTGGTGACACAATGCTAAACCGTAAATGTTGCCTTTCATTTGAGACTTTGTTTGAGAACATCGGTTCGGTCATCACCGAAAAACCGACATGACTTAAATTGTGGAATATGCCCAGAATCCGGGACTTCCGGAATCGTCGATAGTGGACAATATATCCAAAGAATATTTGATTGGCAAACAGTGATCTAGACGTAATTTGGTGACTATTTCAATAGTTTTTAGCCTCTGAGGTATTACGATTGTACCGATTTATATGGGAAATTCCATGCGATTTATATGGGAAAGTATGCTTACTAACACCCCTGTAACTCCGGAAGAAAGAGTCAGAACCGAATGAAATTCAGCAGCAGTCAATGGTATTACTGTATCTTTCATTTGAAATCAAGTGTAAAAAGCGGTAGAGAATTCGTTGGGGAATGGGTGTGATATTAACTTAGGAACTTGGCGGGTTCCCCGGGGGCGTCATGAACCGTCATAGGTGGCCAATGTGGTCAAAGCTGCTTTGATTGATCATTAGTGATCCAGACCCGCAAACTAGAGTAATGTTACATCAATTTTAATATGTTTTACATCATTTGAACATCACGGTTTTACCAGTTTATATGGGAATTTGCTGTGTGACCGCACTCTTCAACCCGTAACTCCGGGACCGGAAGTCGGATCAACTAAAAATTCAATAACAGCTTATGGGAGCATTGTACCTTTCAGATAAAACTAAGTTTGTGAAAATCAGCCATCTCTGAGAAAATTGTGTGAGTTGAAATGACACATACATACACACACAGACATTTGCCGATCTCGGCGAACTGAATCGAATGGTGTATGAGACTTGAAAAGTCGATTTTTTCAGTGATTGCATAGCCTTTAATTATATGAGAAAGGCAAAAAATGTTTCAGAGCATTAATTTTATTTTTCTTCACTATTAAAGCTTACAATTCCAGAACTCGTATACAAAAAATTATTAAACCATTTAATTTAAGCACTCAAATATTCACCCGTAACTTGGAATATTTTGAAATATTTATTGTTTCTAATCCTGCTTAGAGGCTATTTATATAAATGATAATACCAAAAACCAATTTAATCCACCTATCAGTGAGATGAGACATTTCTTACACATATCACTGTTGCATCTTTCATTAGTTTGTCGAAGTCACGCGAAGTTGGCAAGCAACTAGATGAGCAGCACAGTTTCGAGTCCTGCACAAATAACACTTCGAATAAACTGAATAAATTATAGAAAATTAAAAAAATAAATAAAATTAATATAATTATGAAGCAGAAAAATCGCCTTAAGTTATTAATATAGATCAAATTAATAAATAATTAAATCAAATTAGCTTAAATGAAAATTAGACAATGTTAAAAAATAGAGAATTAAGAGAGTAAATTAATTGTTTCAATCTAGCAAAATGTCGTCCAATAATAAAAAGAACTGACTTGTCCGTACAGAAACTAAATTAAATATAGAAACTAAATAAAATATATGAACTGAGAAAAATTGACAATTTTATAAAATGATTGAAATAAATAAAATAAATAATATGAATAAAACCAAAAAAAAAAATGAATTAATAAGACAAACAATATGAAATAAAAATTAATTGTTTCATTCCTAATACTTTTTAGCACATATAGGGTCCCAAAACCGTTTGTCTTGAAAGAGTTGAAGTAAAGAAAAACGAAAAATCTGTTTTGATCAAGATAGGTGCTTGTGTAGCAGTGTTAGAAGCTGCTCAATTTTTACATACCGATCCTTAATACACATCTCCTGCGAAGTTTTCAATCGTTGAATTGGGCACAAAAGGTAGCCGAAAGCAGTCTAAATTGATAAGATTTATCAGTTTTCAAAAATATTTGAAGACAACGAAGATATACAAAGTTTTCACCGATAACTGAAAATGTCTCTGGACGCACTGCTCCAGTGAAATCTAATCAGAACAATTGCAACAACTGCAGTTCTACGGATGTTTCTTGTAACTATTAGTACTCAAATAAACGGTAATAGTCACAGTTATTAGTTTTACTTGTTTTTGTGAGGAAATCTTGTCTAAGTTATGACTATTTGAAAATGTGTTCATAATTAACAGGGCAAGCAGGTGATTAATAAAATCAAAAAACCTGTTTTAATCCACCTAGAGGTGCAATTGTGCCTTTCTCATTTCTCCAAACTATGATTTAATAGCTGGTTCGTACATAGGGTTGCCACCTCTGGAGAGGCTTTGACCCGGAGATTTTTACTGACCTGGGGGATGGTGAATTTTGAGTGGAACGATACAGAAATTGGAATCAAAGCGATTGCTCGGCATTTTAGAGCACTTTAATCGCTTTTTATAACTACGTTAAAGTAAAGCTGTAAATTTTTCACGTTTGAGAACGGTTTTATCGGTTTAATCTGGTACAGTATTTCACTTCCCCGCCTAAGTGTCAAGAATACAAAATCGCCAGCTACTCTCACTGTGGAGGATAAGTCGCACGAGCATCGTTCTCCTCCACAACTAACAGGAAAAGGAGACTAAAGCGCGACTCAGACGATACATCTGCTTCCGTCAACGTCAACGGAACGTCACCGTTCCGTCAGGATAAGTTAAATACTTTTCTCTTGCGCCCGTTCACACGTGCCGTACGTCAAAACGTTCCGTGCCGTTGATGTTGTGTGTGAATGCCTCCATTTAACTGCATGTAACTTATCCTGACGGAACGGTGACGTTCCGTTGACGGAAGCTGATGTATCGTCTGAATCGTCCTTAAAGGAGGTAGGGCTGCGGTATCACACAGGAAGCACTATGTGGTGTCGGTTATTCATTACCAGAGGTCGCAACAAAAGGGTCCTTGCAGGAGTAGCAACAACGCCGGAAGAACTCGTTTGATATTGACCTACTCAGTTGGATTAGATGAAATCTGCCATACCTTAGTGCAGCTGGTGATAAGCACCACTAACAGTGAATAGATTAGGTAAAATTTGCAGCAAAATAACTTTTTGCACCATTTTAAGTGACTTAGTAGAATGCAACATTTCAATTTTAGCATATAGCGAAATATTATTTTCCTTAATTTGTAGTAAATTTTATTTGTTTTTCATTTTCATTGTTTTGTGAAACAAATCAGAAATATTTGGTGAACTCATCTTCGCCACCTTGAAACGAAGGATTAGTCGGGAAAAATAATTCTAAACCAGAGTAATAGTTAACTATGACTTTCAAATATTTTGTAAAGAATCAATTCGGCTCCGACAGCATAGGTCATTAAATTGACTTTACGCTTGTCCGGACATGCCGCAGACTCAGGTGATTCGCATTTAATGCCAAAAGATCCTGACTACTGCGCTGCAGAAGACAAAAAGCTAAGTAACCGGGAAACTCTAAGCTTGTTCATTGACCCTACTCCACGCTTTTCTAAACTTTCTTTCTTCAAATCCTTGCTCTCCCTTGAGTACTATGGCTCTTAATATTTGAAAAATACTTCACCTTCCAGTCCCTTGCTAATTATATGTCGTTACAATATAAAAAAGGAAAAAGATTGACTCACTATAAGTCGTTAATAAAAAAGGAGAATCAATTAATTCCAAAAAATTGATACTAGATGCTTCTTCCCACCAAACCCGGAGAAATTTATGTAAAACCCGGAGGCCCAGAGATCGCTCCAGAAAACCGGAGTCTCCGGGTCAAACTCGGAGGGGTGGCAACCCTATTCGTACAATATAACTTTATGGAAATGTCTTTCATTCTTATTACACTTGGTAAGTATATATAAGAGCACCTTTTTGCATTCATCGCGGTATCGGTTTGAATCGGAGTTTTCTATGTGATCGACCTCCACAACCCGTAACTCCGGTGCTGGAAGTCGGATGGAGATGGAATTTAATATCAGTTTCTGGGGACGCAACACCTTTCATTTGAGACTAAGTTGAGCAAATCTAGCCATTTTCGAGAAACCAATATAACCGTTATTCTGACTTTGGATGCTTCCGGATCCGTCGATGGTGGCCAGTTTGGCCAAAGAGACTTTGAATGACTGTTGGGGACCTAGATCTACAAATTCAACAGTTGTGTTTACATTTTGGAAAAAAAATCACCTTTTTACATTCATCGCAGAATTCGTTAGAATCGGGATTTGCTGCGTGATCGTACGTATCACCCTGTAATTCAGGAACCAGAACTCGGATCCACACAAAATTCAACAGCAGCTGATGGACCTTTCATTTAAAATTAAGTTTGTCAAAATCGGTTCAGAAAATTCCGAGAAACCGATTTGGAAAAATCAACAAATTTTGTTTTGTAACCGTACTCTTCAACTCGTAATTCGGAACAAGATGTCGGTTGAAAATGAAATTCAATAACAACCTATGGGAATATTATACCTTTCATTTGAATCTTAGTTTGTAAAAATCGGTTCAGCCATCTCCGAGTAACCGATGTGGACATTTTGTTAACAAATCTGCACATAAACATACATACATACACACATACACATACACACATACATACATACACACATACATACACACAGATATTTTGCGATCTCGGCGAACTGAGTCGAATGTTATATGAGACTCGGCCCTCCGGGCCTTGGTTAGAAAGTCGGTTTTTGGAGCAATTGCATAACCTTTCTATATAAGAAAGGCAAAAGAATAATATTTAATTAGCTTAATAAGCATGAGTTCAATGTTATCTTCATGTGATTATAATTTGCAAAGGTTGGTGGAATGCGTTTGAACGTGTAGGGAATGGGGGTTTAGTAGAGTGGGTGTGGAGGATGCGTCAGAAATCCTTCATCTTATTTCGGTATACGGGGTGGATGAAGGAAATCTGGGCGTGAGGGTGATCCAAGAAGAGGGGAGTGATGAAGTAGGGAGGTGTAAGGGCAAGGTGGGGAGGGGGGGGGGGTGGGAAGGGGCGGCTACGCAATACTCAACTGCATATTTTGCCTTCCATTTGAGACTTGGTTTGAGAAAATCGGTTCAGTCATCACCGATGAACCGATGTGACTTTAATTGTGCAATATGCCCGGAATTTCGGACTTCCGGAATCGTCGATAGTGGACAATATATTCAAAGAATGTTTGATTGGCAATCAGTGATCTAGATCTACGATTAGAAGTAATTTGGTGACCATTTCAATAGTTTTTAGCCTCTGAGGTATTACGATTGTACCGATTTATATGGGAAATTCCAGTGTATCCTTACTAACACCCCTGTAACTCCGGAAGCAAGAGTCAGAACCGAATGAAATTCAGCAGCAGTCAATGGTATTACTGTATCTTTCATTTGAAATTAAGTTCGTAAAAATCGGTAGAGAATTCGTTGTGGAATGGGTGTGATATTAGCTTAGGAACTCGGGTTCCCCGAGGGCGTCATGAACCGTCATAGGTGGCCAATGTGGTCAAAGCTGCTTTGATTGATCATTAGTGATCCAGACCCGCAAACTAGAGTAATGTTACATCAATTTTAATATGTTTTACATCATTTGAACATTATGGTGGTACCAGTTTATATGGGAATTTGCTGTGTGACCGCACTCTTCAACCCGTAACTCCGGAACCGGAAGTCGGATCAACTAAAAATTCAATAGCAGCTTATGGGAGCGTTATACCTTTCAGATGAAACTAAGTTTGCGAAAATCGGTTCAGCCATCTCTGAGAAAATTGTGTGAGTTTAAATGACACACACACACATACACACACACATACACACACACACATACATACACACACAGACATTTGCCGATCTCGACGAACTGAATCGAATGGTGTATGATACTCGGCCCTCCGGGCCTCGGTTAAAAAGTCGATTTTTACAGTGATTACATAGCCTTTCTTTATATGAGAAAGGCAAAAAGGGGAATAAAAATGTAATAAGAATTGAAGTTGCATATTTTTTTTCTTTAAATTTTCATATTTTCAATGCTTTTGACATATGAAAATAAAATGTATGATTTTCGTATTTTCGCAGTAAAACCACCTTTCATTCTTAAAGGAATTTCACCAACAAAAATTTAAAGTCGAAATACCAGTATTTCTATATAGTATTCCAATACAGTGAAATAAAAACATATTATATTTCATCAATAAGAACGCCATATTTGACGAAAAAACTGCTCTATACATTACATCTAATCAGGTGTCCGGTCTCAACCGGTACAGAATTAATGAACATTAGAAAAACTGCAAAAAATGTATGATTTGTAGCATACAGCAGAAATGATTTTTAAAAATTGGGGGTTTTACGGACAATATATCTCAAAACTCTAACTTCCGCATTCTTCAAGAGACAGATGTATTCTCATTCAAAAACTAAGATTGCTCCCTTTAAATATGTATGAAGTGTAATTTTCCTAAGGCTACTTCGAAAGTTCTAGTATTTAATATATTTTCCTCTAATATTTTCCCAATAAGCCAAAGACAAAAATTTCAATTGCGGTGAACGGGAGTCAAACTATGTGGTATATGGCAAAAAAAGCTTCAAAAAGCTACAAAATAGTCTTAACTGAAAAATATTAGGACTTAATTTGGTAGAAAATTATAGTAAATTTGAATGGAAGTACGCAAAAAAAAGTTATGTAGCATACCTTTTGAGAATTAAAATTGACTGTAGAAAAATTCACATTGAATTTACACAGCAATCAAAGATGATAGAAATACGATGTTGATGAACGAATGATAGAATAATCATCCTAATTTGGACCCCTCCTTATTTTGGACGCTTTCATACATTTGTATCCTTTACTGCCAATTATTGCAAATTCGTTTGGTTTGATGAAGATAATTATATTCTTTGGGTTGTGTTTAAGTCCCAGCATAATTAGTTCATCTCTAATTCCTTTAAATTAGTCAAAATTCGCAACTGAAATATTGATATCGAAAACGATTCAAAATTCCACAATTACCAACAGAAATCGGGAGAAGTGATGCACTTTTAAATTGGGTTTAAGAGTACAAATTTATTGTTTTTAAATGATTTAATAATTTTGTCTCTATTTGGATCTTGCATTTTATGTATTTGAAATGGTTAGTTTGTGAATTTTTACTTAGAAGTATCAAACAACTAGTCAAAAATATGTCGTAAAAATGATAGCGTCAAAATATCTCGGACACAGCTAGATTTTCTTTCGTAACAGCAGTCTTTTTATCAATTTAGAACAATCAAAATTATCACTTTATCAAATATTTTTTTGCGGTGCGGTTGCGGTAAAACCGCGCGGTGAAAGCTCTTTCCCGCACCGCATCTGCGGGAAAAAGTGTCTCACCGCACCGCAGATTTTGCGGTGCGGGTGCGGTAGATACCACGACGAACCCTATGGACAGCTAGAGGCCTTAGGTAATAACTAGTGAATGAATTTAATTTATTCCGTCAATATGAAAAATATTACTATATTATTTAGTGAAATGATCATTTTTTGCCATTTATGTCGTTTTCGATTGAGAACCTAGAAACTAACCGAGGTTAGTTGCTTCAATCGAACGTTTTTAATGAAACTGAGTTGGGTTCTCGCCAAACAGCGGTGGTGTGAGCGAACCCGATATATATTTCAGGTTGGAACCCAACCCGGTTTTCAGTTCAGTGGCGCATAACCTAGGTTGGAAACTGGCTTCAAACAAACGGTTTGACAGCAGTTAGGTCCGAAACTGAGTTAGTTTCTGCTTCAAGCGAAAACGACATTAGAAAAATTTGGTCGGTTGTCGGCACCCTAACAAAAAAATTGCGAAAATGGCAGAATATGAATAAAAATCAGCAACATTCAAAGGGATGTTTATTTATTTCAACAACTAAACTTTTAACATTATTCCTCATCAGAAGCACAATGTCTGCATGTTAAAAGCTGGTACGCATATTACGTAGGGTGACCATATCAGTCGAGTAAAATACCAGAACAGTCGAAAGAGTACTGCTTCCCCCGTTACTTCTCAATCGACATTGCCATTGGGCCAGGCAGGCAGAGCTTCGACAGTAAAAAAGTTCTGGGAGCCTGGTAGGAAAGGCTCTGCAATTAAGTCTTTCGTCGGAATTCGATCACCAAGAACTTTTTCGGATTTACACAAAGGTTACACAAGTTCTTGCTACACCACCATCAGCAAACGTTTCATGCTGAGATGGTCTGTGCAGGACCGGCGAGGATTTTTCAGCACTAATAACACGACATTGACGTACATCAGAAACATTAGCGATCCCAAGTAGCTTCCCTGCGTTATGTCTGGCAATCTCCACTGACAACCATTATCTCTCGATCTTAGAGCTGCAAAACCTACCGTTATTACCAAATTTCTCCGTTTTATCGATTGTTATATGAAAACTGGCGGATAGCTTGGTGTAAATAATATCAGTTTGAGCCAGAGCTTGAAAAAATTGACATCCCTGCGTGAACTTGAAAGAAAAAAAGAAGAAAAATTCAATCCGTGCCCGTCACGATGAATGAAATATTTGGTTCGTTTCCCTTATCACAGCGCATTCAGGTTCGGACATGCTCGGGTTCACTTATGCTCGACAATGTAGAAGATGCCAGCTTCTGCGTTCAAACTGTCCACATAATATCAAATGAATGTTTTGGTTGGTGAAGGAATTTATATTTCCTCTGCACTCAAGCATTCGATTCTACATGAAGTTTCAGTCCGTTGGAAAGTTAATCAATGAGGGAGGCGGTGAATCTGAATTTTGGTTTCAGCAGATACAAGCTGAAATAGGTGAATGATTTTGAAATTTAGCAGCACTGTTTTGAGCGCGACATTCCATACTCCCTGTTATGTAGGACGCTACACTCGATGGTTAGTCGCTGTTTAGCGTCCAGGCGTGAAGGTATGCTAATCGTCCATTAGCTATTTCATCCTTTGATCTTTGAATATTATCAATGCGTAAATAAAAATAAATAAATCGAATTTTATTGTATATCAATCGGATCTTGTGTACGCGATTTGTTACTTTGTGTAAAGATCTTATTTCTTCATACTATGTTGCGTTTCGGCTTCGCCTCTTCAGAAACCGACACTAACGTATTGTCGGAATAGATTAGCGCCGGCTTGACGCAAATCCCTTAAAACTAAAACACACTATGTGTTTCAATCAAACGACTGATCAAACGTGATGTCCCGTTCGAGCAGAAGTTCTGTTTATGCCAATGAGACACAAGTGAAGCCGAAACTTGTCTTGGCTTAGCAGGCCTATGCGAAAGCACTATGCTATATTTCACCCTAAGGAGGAAAATTTGGTAAAAACCAAAATTTCTCACTAGGGTGAAAATTTGTTGGTAAAAACCAGTCTTTGTACAGGAGGGCACAAATCCTTATTTCATACTATGTTGCGTTTCGGCTTCGCCTCTTCAGAAACCGACACTAACGTATTGTCGGAATAGATTAGCGCCGGCTTGACGCAAATCCCTTAAAACTAAAACACACTATGTGTTTCAATCAAACGACTGATCAAACGTGATGTCCCGTTCGAGCAGAAGTTCTGTTTATGCCAATGAGACACAAGTGAAGCCGAAACTTGTCTTGGCTTAGCAGGCCTATGCGAAAGCACTATGCTATATTTCACCCTAAGGAGGAAAATTTGGTAAAAACCAAAATTTCTCACTAGGGTGAAAATTTGTTGGTAAAAACCAGTCTTTGTACAGGAGGGCACAAATCCTTATTTCATACTATGTTGCGTTTCGGCTTCGCCTCTTCAGAAACCGACACTAACGTATTGTCGGAATAGATTAGCACCGGCTTGACGCAAATCCCTTAAAACTAAAACACACTATGTGTTTCAATCAAACGACTGATCAAACGTGATGTCCCGTTCGAGCAGAAGTTCTGTTTATGCCAATGAGACACAAGTGAAGCCGAAACTTGTCTTGGCTTAGCAGGCCTATGCGAAAGCACTATGCTATATTTCACCCTAAGGAGGAAAATTTGGTAAAAACCAAAATTTCTCACTAGGGTGAAAATTTGTTGGTAAAAACCAGTCTTTGTACAGGAGGGCACAAATCCTTATTTCATACTATGTTGCGTTTCGGCTTCGCCTCTTCAGAAACCGACACTAACGTATTGTCGGAATAGATTAGCGCCGGCTTGACGCAAATCCCTTAAAACTAAAACACACTATGTGTTTCAATCAAACGACTGATCAAACGTGATGTCCCGTTCGAGCAGAAGTTCTGTTTATGCCAATGAGACACAAGTGAAGCCGGATTTGTGCCCTCCTGTACAAAGACTGGTTTTTACCAACAAATTTTCACCCTAGTGAGAAATTTTGGTTTTTACCAAATTTTCCTCCTTAGGGTGAAATATAGCATAGTGCTTTCGCATAGGCCTGCTAAGCCAAGACAAGTTTTGGCTTCACTTGTGTCTCATTGGCATAAACAGAACTTCTGCTCGAACGGGACATCACGTTTGATCAGTCGTTTGATTGAAACACATAGTGTGTTTTAGTTTTAAGGGATTTGCGTCAAGCCGGCGCTAATCTATTCCGACAATACGTTAGTGTCGGTTTCTGAAGAGGCGAAGCCGAAACGCAACATAGTATGAAATAAGGATTTGTGCCCTCCTGTACAAAGACTGGTTTTTACCAACAAATTTTCACCCTAGTGAGAAATTTTGGTTTTTACCAAATTTTCCTCCTTAGGGTGAAATATAGCATAGTGCTTTCGCATAGGCCTGCTAAGCCAAGACAAGTTTCGGCTTCACTTGTGTCTCATTGGCATAAACAGAACTTCTGCTCGAACGGGACATCACGTTTGATCAGTCGTTTGATTGAAACACATAGTGTGTTTTAGTTTTAAGGGATTTGCGTCAAGCCGGCGCTAATCTATTCCGACAATACGTTAGTGTTGGTTTCTGAAGAGGCGAAGCCGAAACGCAACATAGTATGAAATAAGGATTTGTGCCCTCCTGTACAAAGACTGGTTTTTACCAACAAATTTTCACCCTAGTGAGAAATTTTGGTTTTTACCAAATTTTCCTCCTTAGGGTGAAATATAGCATAGTGCTTTCGCATAGGCCTGCTAAGCCAAGACAAGTTTCGGCTTCACTTGTGTCTCATTGGCATAAACAGAACTTCTGCTCGAACGGGACATCACGTTTGATCAGTCGTTTGATTGAAACACATAGTGTGTTTTAGTTTTAAGGGATTTGCGTCAAGCCGGCGCTAATCTATTCCGACAATACGTTAGTGTCGGTTTCTGAAGAGGCGAAGCCGAAACGCAACATAGTATGAAATAAGGATTTGTGCCCTCCTGTACAAAGACTGGTTTTTACCAACAAATTTTCACCCTAGTGAGAAATTTTGGTTTTTACCAAATTTTCCTCCTTAGGGTGAAATATAGCATAGTGCTTTCGCATAGGCCTGCTAAGCCAAGACAAGTTTCGGCTTCACTTGTGTCTCATTGGCATAAACAGAACTTCTGCTCGAACGGGACATCACGTTTGATCAGTCGTTTGATTGAAACACATAGTGTGTTTTAGTTTTAAGGGATTTGCGTCAAGCCGGCGCTAATCTATTCCGACAATACGTTAGTGTCGGTTTCTGAAGAGGCGAAGCCGAAACGCAACATAGTATGAAATAAGGATTTGTGCCCTCCTGTACAAAGATTGGTTTTTACCAACAAATTTTCACCCTAGTGAGAAATTTTGGTTTTTACCAAATTTTCCTCCTTAGGGTGAAATATAGCATAGTGCTTTCGCATAGGCCTGCTAAGCCAAGACAAGTTTCGGCTTCACTTGTGTCTCATTGGCATAAACAGAACTTCTGCTCGAACGGGACATCACGTTTGATCAGTCGTTTGATTGAAACACATAGTGTGTTTTAGTTTTAAGGGATTTGCGTCAAGCCGGCGCTAATCTATTCCGACAATACGTTAGTGTCGGTTTCTGAAGAGGCGAAGCCGAAACGCAACATAGTATGAAATAAGGATTTGTGCCCTCCTGTACAAAGACTGGTTTTTACCAACAAATTTTCACCCTAGTGAGAAATTTTGGTTTTTACCAAATTTTCCTCCTTAGGGTGAAATATAGCATAGATCTTATTTCTTGTTGAAGGTCCATTTACTTTATTGCCTCTTGTTGTTTGTGGATCACTTAGTCCGCTTTCTCTCGGTTTATCGTTTTCGTTCATGCTATCCTCGCTGTTGATGTTGTATTGGCTTTCACGATTACCTGGTTTGAATTGTTTGTGGGGCTACGGGTCACGATCGCGAATCCGTGTTCTTTGTTATTTACTTTATTATAGATGGTGCTGGCAGTTGATTGGGAAGTAGTAGGCGCATCACAATGATTGGACACGCTGTGCGTGATTTAGTTGATGTTGATAAAGGGCTGTGTGATGGGTATTCTTGCAGTTGATATTGTTTCATTAGAGGTTTGTGTACATGGTTTCTCGTAGTGTGTCTTCTTGTGTAACAACGTAGGGCACGCAGGAGTCTGTCCTTCATACGAGCGCAGCGTGATTTGAGATTTGGTCACGCTTTTTACTTTGAATTGAAAGTTCAGATATGAAGGAATAGGTTCCGTCACTCGCATTCTCAAGAAACGAACACCGTTGGAAATACATAGAAAAAATTCTCTAACCTTCCAACTTGAAGGATTCCACCGTTACGTATTCCGACATGATGGTTGTAATAAATTTATTAATAGTACCAAGGTGTAGATCGCGCAGAAGCATATCAATTTTATCATTGTCAATATAAACGGATATCTTGGTCCTAACATTATCAAGCTGAACGACGTATTGCATGTTGTCTTCCATAGCGTAGCTTTCCGTTGTGGCCGTAGTATTAATCGTTATCAGTAACGAGTGTGGTGGGCTTGTATAACCACGACTTCCGTTAGACTAAACTGCATTTGCAAATTTGCTATTGAATTTTTCTGTTGAGTTTCGAATATCTTGAAATGAATGATCGATATCGCTCCGATGAAAGTAACCATGCTTTATTGTTCTCACTGGCTTGGGACGACTTTTTGCCTTTCTCAATAGAAAGGTATTGCAATTGCTCTGAAAACCGACTTTTGAACGGAGGCCCGGAGGGCCGAGTGACATATACCATTCGATTCCGTTCGTCGAGTTCGGCAAATGTCTCTGTGTGTGTATGTATGTACGTGTGTGTATGTGCGTATGTGTGTGTGTATGTGACCAAAAATGTCACTCATTTTTCTCAGAGATGGCTGAACCGATTTTGACAAACTTAGTCTCAAATGAAAGGTGCAACGTTCCCATAGGCTGCTATTGAATTTCTAATGGATCCGACTTCCGGTTCCGGAATTACAGGGTGATGAGTACGATCACGCAGAAAATGTCGATTTTAATAAATTCTGCAATGAATGCATAAAGGTGAAATTTTTTCGAAAATATGACCACAACTGCTTCGATTTGTAGTATTAGGTCACTAACATCCATTCAAAGTCTATTTGGCCACATTGGCCACCATCATCGGTTCCGGAAGCCCCGGCGGAAGTATCTAAATTCAGAATTACAGTCACATCGGTTTCTCGGAGATGGCTAGACCGATTCGACTAAACTTGGTCTCAAATGAAAGGTATTGCGTCCCCGTAAATGGCTATTTAATTTCATCCCGATCCGACTTCCGGTTCCGGAGTTACAGGCTGTGGCGTGCGATCACATAGCAAATTGTGATTCAAACCGATACTCCGATGAAAGCAAAAAAGGTAAAAATTTCGCTAAAATGTCTCTCAAGCAACTTAAATTTGCTGTTCTAGGTCACCAACAGCCAAACAAACTTTCGTTGACTACATTGACCACCATAGACGGTTCCGGAAGTGCCCGGGAAAAGCGGCCATCTTTCAAAATTTACGAACTCACATCAGTTTCCCGGAAATGGTTTGGCCGATTTTCACAAACTTAGTCCCAAATGATAGCTATAATATCCCCACAGATGTGTATAAAATTTCATACGGATCGCTTATAAGGGTCCGGAAATATAGACTAAATCGTCACGTCACATATGAAATTCCCATATAAGCCGGAACTCAAATTTTTTTTTCAAAGGGGGGACCCCATGAAATTTCAGAAATCGAATTCGTATTTTTGATGACAAACATCTTTAAAATGCATGAAACGTCGAGATTTTATGTTATTCCGAAATTTTTTTTTTAAAATCGACTTTTTGGGACCCCCGATTTCGCACCTTTTTGCCTTTCTCATATAGAAAGGTTATGCAATCACTCTGAAAAACGTCAACCTAATCCCGGCCCGGAGGGCCGAGTGTCATATCCCATTCGACTCAGTTCGTCGAAATCGGAAAAAGTCTGTATGTGTGTGTGTATGTATGTATGTGTGTGTATGTGTGTGTGTATGTGTGTGTGTATGTATGTGCGTATGTGTCAAATAATGTCACTCATTTTTCTCAGAGATGGCTGGACCGATTTGCCCAAACTTAGTCTCAAATGAAAGGTGCAACCTTCCCATCGGCTGCTATTGAATTTTGGATCGATCGGAATTCTGGTTCCGGAATTACGGGTTTCAGAGTGCGGCCACACAGAAATTTCTCATATAAACTATAGGAAAAATTAAAAATAGAATTTTTATTTTTGATGTTAAATGTGTTCAAGGTGCATGAAACGTCGAGATTTGATGCAAACTCGAAAAAAAATTTGACGACGATTCACTTTTTTGGATTTTGGCACATTTTTGCCTTTCTCATATAGAAAGGTTATGCAATCACTCTGAAAAACGTCAACCTAATCCTAATTTTTTTCGACTCTCATAAGGTTTCTGGATTTTAACAGGGGCGTAGTTGATTGTTTACGGAGAGGGGTTACACCCCCCCCCCCTCTACTGTTCACTTCCCTCCTTTTAAAATCTCCTTAAATCACCCCTCAGACCACCACCCCATCCAGCCCTCATACCCCTCCCTTTCAACCCCATCATCTTTAAACCACCACTATATCACAAAGCATACCAATTTAAGCTCGGGAGTCGTTCGTTCATGGGACTTTCGCCCTCCTCACATACCCACCCCCGCATGACAAAATGAGTTAGCAAGCAGATAACATTGATCTAATGCTGATTAGGCTAATGGAGTATTATATTTTTTTATTTCAAGTGTTTCACCGTCAACACGTAGCTCATCAAATTCGTGGCTGGCATGCCATTGTGTATAAGTGCAAAGTGTACTAAGAATGTAATGGACATTTCCACAATTACGTTGAACATAAAAAGCCTCCGTGCCATAGTTTAGAGAAATGAGAAAGGCACAATTGCACCGCTAGGTGGATTAAAACAGGTTTTTTTTCGATTGCTTTGCTTGTTTATAGTACTGGCACGGTACATATAGACAGCAGACTGCAGGTAGATTCACTGCACTGTTAACAAGCAGAGCGACTGAATAGATACTGGCATCGACCCTACAGTAATTCCATGATCCACAACTCCAGAGAGCGCTCAATGAAATTATTCCACTATAGTCACTATTTTTCTTTTCATGAAATGGATTTCCAGTAATTGCGATCTGGAGCTTAGTGAAAACAGAAGACTCAATAAATTGAAATATATTGGGCTTAAAAAAGTAGGACAAATAAAGCTTTTTACTCGACTTCCCAGGACAGCAGGACAGTCAATGCAAAACCAGGACATGTCCTGGGAAACTAGGACGTATGGTCATCTTAATATTACGCACCACTAATGCCCTGGCGGATCGCATTCATTGCAATTGAGTAAGCTTTTGGCGGTCATTTTTTGACAAAAGCTTCAGACAAATAAGATAAAAGTCCGCGTACCTACGTAGTCAGACGAGGATGGGACTAAGCGGTACACCCCGTCCCCCACAAATTTGTGAAATAAATAAAAATGCACCCAAATAAAAAAAACTGAAGATTTTCAATCAATAGAATAATTTCCCTGGACACGACAATCTGGTGTATACAGTGCCACCAAGCGATGAAAACACGAACAGATGGATTTTCTCCACCTTTTTTTACAGTATAACTACGAATCACCCGAGTTCCCTCTGCCGGACAAACTCAGTTGAAGGGCAGATTGTATCCCGCACATAATCGCAAAGATTTCTGCTTGGAATACAGTACAATATCTATCTAGTGAGTGAGATTGTTCCAATCTAATTTCACGACAGTAGACACCAGCACCAGCACGTCCCTCCATCAGAGAACCGTCAGTGTAACAGAACACTTGCGTTTGTTGTTGTCTTTACATATAGCCAGACAACCATTCCTCTCGAGAGGGAAACTTCACATGGAAAGCCATGTAAGGAAAACTATATGTGAGTGTAATATCGCTGAGAGCAAGAATATCTTCACCATTTGTGACCACAATCGTGTATGACTGGTAGCAAGATCAACATGGTTACTGTTCCAAAACCCAGTCAGTCTGTGTGCAGCAGCAGTCGGAGTCGTGTTGCAAGCACCAGTCAACGTCATGAGCGCCATTCTTTGCATATGGTTTAGCTTTGACTGGACTGTCATCACCTCTCCTCTCTGCCACCACACAAGGCATCCGTATGACAGTATTGGACGTACAATTATCATGTAAATCCAATAGATGTATTTAGGTTTGAGACCCCATGTCTTTCCAAAAGTTCGTCTGCACTGCCCGAAGGTCATGTACGCTTTCTTGACTCTTTATTTATTTATTTATAATTGATATCAACAGACACAGTGTGGTCCTAATGATAATTTCTTATTCTATTTAAAAAGTCAAATTGTAATCTGCTGCTAATCTGACACTCTGTTGAAGGTCCGCTGCAAACCAATGATGGCACCGTTTACTCCATAGTTAGTCCGGCGAAGAGGTAATCGGAGGAATAAATTATTGCGAAGAGCGCGGGGGCGAACGTTCATATTTATCGCACTGAGAAGCTCGGGGCAGTCAATTCGATCTTGCAAAATATCCGAAATCGTCATAGCACGGAATAGATCCCGCCGCACTTGCAATGTATCGAGTCCAATAAGCAAACCCCGGCTTTCGTAACTTGGCAGCTGGTGAGGGTTGCTCCGACGAAGCGCAAACCGAACAAATCTGCGCTGTACTGTCTCAATTCGATGGACACCGTTAAGATAATGAGGGTTCCACACAACTGAACAATATTCCAGAGTTGATCGAACGAGTGAGCAGTAGAGAGATTTCAAGCAGTAAATATCTGAAAAATGCTTAGATATTCTCATTATGAACCCCAAACAGCGTGATGCCTTTGCGACAATATAGCTGATATGCTGTTTAAACGTCAGTTGTTCATCGAGAAAAACTCTGAGATCTTTGACACAATTCGCTCTGTCAATCGTGGATTCAGTTAGATAGTAATCGAATCGAATTGGCGTTTTTTCCTCGAGAACGTAATGACCGTACATTTCTTGGGGTTTAGGGTCATTCGGTTGAACTCGCACCATTCCGCAAAGGTTACCAGTTGGCGTTGAAGGAAAGCTGCATCATCAGTATTCCGGATTCTATGGTATAACTTGAGGTCGTCGGCGAAAGACAACCGTGGTCCTTCTAGACAAAAGTTGACGTCGTTGAAATACAGAAGAAAAATCAATGGACCGAGATGGCTGCCTTGTGGAATACCAGATGAAGAAAAGAACTCTTCGGATACACAATCACCTATCTTGACTGCTAGACGACGATCACTGAGATACGATTGCATCCAACGGAGAATATTAGTACCAAAGCCAAGTCTATCCAACTTTGTTACTGCAATAGCGTGATTAATCTTGTCAAAGGCAGCTGAAAGGTCCGTGTAGATAGTGTCAGTTTGAAGTCCGTCCGACATGGCATCTGTAACATATGTTGTGAACGACAGAAGATTCGTAGATGTTGAACGTTTCGGCATAAATCCATGCTGAGTCTCGGAGATATACTGTTTGCAGTAGCTAGAGATGGGTTCCAGCTTAGGAACTGCGCTTAGCGTTGTAATACCACGGTAGTTGTCAACTACCTTTTTATCACCTTTTTTGTGAACTGGAAACATGAAGGAGGATTTCCAGAGTTCGGGAAATACTCCGGTTGTTAGCGACAATTGAAACAGATGACAAAGAGGTTCAATTAGACCGGCGGAGCATTTTTTTTATAATAATAGTTGGTATACCATCTGGGCCTGCCGAAGTTGAAGCCTTCATTTTGCCAATCGCTAGTTGTACCATATTATTGTCGATATTGATAGAGTTCAAAGACTGGTATGATTGAGGTACATTAAGAGCCGCGCGTGAAACCTGGGTCGGTGTCAGATTCTCGTTGGAGAAAACACTCGCGAACTTTTCAGAGAATAGTTGGCAAATCTCCTGTAAACTAGAGCTCATACGTCCTCCATAGCTCATCGTTGAAGGCAACCCGGATTCCTTTCTTTGCTCGTTTACATGCTTCCAGAATGTTTTAGGTTCGGACTTCAACTTACGTTGCACGTTTCGCAAGTAATGGGCATGGCAACGCTTCGATGTCTTTTTATAGACTTGGTTAATATGAACGTAGTGTTGTCGCAGCACGTAGCCCCCAAACTTGGAGTACTTCGTCAGAGGGGCTCTTTTAGTCGCTTTTAACCGTCTCAGTTCGGCAGTGTGCCACGCTGGGTGCTTAGATTGAAGGCCACTTCTTTTGGGTACATAGCGATCGATAGCATAGCTCATAACATTGAAGAAGGTCTGCACTGCAACGTTGACATCATCATTGTCGAGAATTTCAGTCCAGTGGATATTCGACAGGAAGCCAATAATCCTATTATAGTCGGCTTTTCTAAAATTATAGCTGACGGTGTCAGAAGCATTGCAGTCATGCTTCACTCGAATCGCTTCAAGCACTAATATGCAGGGGAGGGTGGTGTCTAACAGTTTTTACCAGGGGGAATGGTGCTGCGGTAATATTTGGCGCGTAGTCAGATTTGCTCGAAAAACAGAGATCAAGGATTCTGTTGTTCTCGTTCACCACATTATTCGTTTGGCGCAGCAGATTTAGACTGTAGCAGTCAAGCAAACTGGTGATACCATTATGAAAAGATGACAGTTCGGGATCAGCAAACATAAATCCGTCAGAAGCAGAGCGCCATTTTAATCCGGAGAAATTGAAATCGCCAACAATCAGGATCTCATCAACCGGGCTTGCTTGAGCGGAAATCCGTTCCAGTGACTCAGTATGTGAATCAATCAATGTCGAATCGCGAGTGCGGTCCGGTGGGAGATAAACCACGCAAAGAAAAAGTGCGTAGCCAGCCAGTTTGATTCGCACCCACACCTGCTCGATACAGACCCCCAAAGTATCGTCAATCAGTTGCGCTTTCAATCGACGATGGATAGCCACAAGTACCCTGCCGCCGGTAGCCTTGAGACTGTTGCGTGAGCTGCGATCAGTACGGAAAACATCGTAGTTGGCACCAAATGCTTGCACTGACAGAGTGCTATCGCTAAGCCACGTCTCTATGAGGGCGATTATGTCGAAGCATTCATCCGAACTTGCTATCAAATAATCCTCGATTCCTGAATTCATACCGCCGGCATTCTGATAATATATGTGTAGGTTTGAATGCCGCGATTGACTGGAAGCGAGGAGCTGATCAATGCTTGCATTAACAAAATCAGGTTGGTACTTGCCGTTGGTATCGATTTGGAAGACCCCTTCACCACACCTGCACACAGGACCGGGACGACTGGCGAACGCTGGCTGCAATGGCTCGACTGTGGCAGGGGGATCAAGGGCTTCCATAGTGGTAGCTGCAGTGCGTCCCAGGGTGCGATAAGTAATACCAGCATAGCATAGAGTGCTTAGTCCTTCTGTGATCGTTGTAGAGCCGAATGTGCTATGAAGAAACGTGCTCGTTACGATGGGATCCAAATTTTGTTTTTGTCATTGAAGATTCACAGCGGCGGTAGAGTTGTGTTCATCAGCAGACTGTAAGTGAAATTTACATTGAGGGCGTGCAGCATCTTGTATTGCTTCGGAAGGACATATACCCTTCTTGGCTTTACTTGACACAGAAGAAGTCGCCGATTCGCCAGGTCGACCTAGATCGCTCGCCGGGGTACAAGAAGTTGGACAGATGAGTTTATCCGGAACAGCTTGGCGCTACTGTCCACCACCAGATGGATTCTTCTCCGCCGCAATCCTGATGATAGGTCGTTGGATTTTTGAATTGGTCACAAATTCACGGAAGTAGATGTTCTCCGGCCAAGTGTCTTTGGACAGAGCCTTATCCCTGTATGATTTGCTAACGCCAACTTTGAAAGTAATGAAGCTCAGAGATAAGAGATCCTTGTCCTTAGGAACTAGACGAACTATTCTCGGTTGCAGATTCTCCCCCAGACAATCTTTCAAGGGTAGAAACTTCATCATCCGTCGTGCTGGGATCGAATGCTGACAAGTAAACCCATAACAGCTCCTCAGGTGGTGAAATTGTTTTTATTGTTTCAAACGCAGCTTTGGATCCACGAATATTAGGAATTTTTGTTTTGAGCGAATCATCTTCGCGTTTGCGCTTGGGTGTGATTGAAACTGGATTATATTCGGCAATTCGTTTCCAAGGCGTTATAGTTGGGGATAGCGGTTTGAGTCAACTTTAACCGAGAGAGCTTTGACGACATCTTTCAAATCGGCTATGTCATTCTTTATAGATTTCAGAGAATTGTCGTCAGGCACTATGTCGCAACAACGCGAAGCCATTCTACGGGAATTATCATTTGAGAATAAGTCAGCACAGCCGTTGCACATCCAGAATAGATTCCGTGGGTGGGTTCCCAGGACGTCACGAACATCATAATCCATCTTGACGCATATCATGTGGAACGAATTACCGCAATATCCACGACATGTGATTCGATCAGAATCATTAACCACTTTCGAGCAGTTGTTACAAGCCATGCTTTTGATGTAGAAATAACGCCTAGCGGGTATGCAATATGCCCAGGCAAACGCTAACGGGTAACGTGCGTCAATGGAAGCGAACTTGCACGCAACGTGCAACAACTCAGCTACCCACCAGCAGATGTCGCTTTTGGCGAAAAAATTGAGCGTAACGTACTGAGCAGTGATAATGTCAAGTGAATCAAAAATCACAAACAAAAACTATCACTTTCACGAATCAACACTAGCAGATATAATCGTGCTTGAAGTCACGAAATTTCAATGCACACGTACTACCGAATAACACGATAAACGGATAAAACAAGAATAAAAAGAATCGCGAGTGTAAAACATTAAAAATATCAAAAAACTATCAGCTCTACTGACGACCGGAATATAGCAAACAGTGATGCCAATTTACCTCAATGTGAGCAGACCACTTCAGTTTAGAATCCAATATAACTCCGAAGCATTTGACTTGATCCGCACACAGTGCCTCAGAATCGAAGAACTGCAAGGGACGAACCCCGGTTGTTATTCGATTTTTCGTGAAAAGAACCATTGAAGTTTTGCTTGGGTTAACTGATAATTTAACTTGTCGGTCGACACCACTGTTCGACAGCTCTTAATGCCTGTTGCATTAAGTCAAACATTATTCCGATGCAAAATCCAGTAATTAGTATTTAGTAATGGTCAGCAAACCCGTAGGTTGGAAATCCAAGCTTATTGAGTTTCTTCAACAAGCCGTCGGCTACCAGGTTCCATAACAAAGGTGACAGAACGCCGCCCTGAGGACAACCGCAAATACTCAACTTCCGTATCTCAACCTGTCTCAGTGACGAGCAAAGTATGCGGTTACTAAGCATTGCGTTTATCCAACCTGAGATACATTTAGGTATCCCATGACCGCGCGTCGCTTCCAGAATAGACTGGAAGGACACATTGTCAAAAGCACCCTCAATATCTAGAAATACACCCAAGATAGATTGCTTGAGCGAGAAGGCTTTCTCAATGTTGTAAACAACATCGTGAACCAGAGTGATCGTGGATTTCCCACACTGATATGCATGTTGCATTTTGTGCAGTGGATATTCAACTAAAGTTCCTGATGTGATGATCGATTATTCGTTCCAAAGCTTTCAGAAGAAAAGAAATTAAGTTGATAGGCCTAAAACTCTTGGCTTCTTCATAGCTTGAGCGCCCCCTTTGGGAATAAATCTAACAGTTATTTCTCGCCATGCTTTCGGGATATACCCGGTAGCAAGACTGAAAAGCATAATCTTTTTCAAGACATGTTTAAGAATATCAAATCCCTTTCGCAGTAGCACGGGAAGTATTCCATCTTTTCCGGGTGATCTGTATGGAGCAAAGCTGTCAACTGCGCACTTGACCGATTCAGTGGAAACCAATGTGCGTGCTAACGCCTACGAGTCCGAATTACCAGAATGAGATCTGAGAACATTGTTCAGCTCCGGATCGATGTCAGAGATTCGCATAACATAGTAAGGGCAAAACCCAAAATGCTCCGTGCGCGACTGGCATATTTGAGACCCTCCAGTCCTCGGCACGGAACTACACCTTGACTTAGGGTCTCCTACTTTCAGTCGCCTCCTACGACATGGGAGCAGGACCCCACTGGCTCAATGCTTGGCCGGATACCACACGGCCTCTGGGCAGGTTCATCTGTACACATCGAAATTTGATAATTGAAACTCAGCAAAACTTCACCGAACTACCATCAGCCGAGAGTCTCAGCAAATCCCCAGCCAACAAAAATTCGGCAAAATTAAGCGGATCATCGGTGAAAAAAAACTTCGGTACGTAGAGTGAACGTTCTGCTGCGTAATGCAGCATACTGGGGAGCTCGTTCAACTCTTCCTAGGCTCCGTTCGCCATTGAGAATATCTTAAACCTCCTCAACAATTTTACCCATAGCACGGGTCGCATGACACTATGGAATTGGGGTTCCCTGTTTGGTAGATTTTACCACTGGAACCGGTAGTCTGTAGTGTAATTCTTAGCCGGTTGAAACAACCACTACCGATACTACACGGCTTGTCTAGACTGTTCGGAGAAAGAAGCTGACATTGAAGGACAACTTCCATAGATGGCCGAACAGCCGGTAATTGTAGCTAAAGAAATGAAATGCCTTGTGAAAAATAAAACGAATAAAGTTATAAAAATGTTTTACTTATCTCTTCGTGCTTCTTCTGGAATTTTGATACAAAAATAATCAGAAATATATCTAATATTTTTCGGTAGGGAACGGTTCTACCTATATATATATATATATATATATATATATATATATATATATATATATATATATATATATATATATATATATATATATATATATATATATATATATATATATATACATATATATATAAAATATATATATATATATATATATATATATATATATATATATATATATATATATATATATATATATATATATATATATATATATATATATATATATATATATATATATATATATATATATATATATATATATATATATATATATATATATATATATATGCGATATGAGCGTATGGGGCTATTCGGACCCCTATTCCGTCAACCACCGTTCAGCGGCTTGCGCCTGCGCCTAGGGGTAGATCACTCTAGAAATATATAACAAATTTTCATCAAATTAGTAAAAATGCATTTAATTTCCATTTTTGCATCAACTTTGCACTCCCTCGCAGAAAAGTTTGTTTAACAAACGTCCTACGCTGATTCACTTTGTTCGACGTTTTGTTGAATGTAGGGCTGGTTTTTTGCAGGGTTTTGACGGTGTAAAACTCAAAATACATTGCACGCAACGCAAAATACATTATGAATTTCTATTTTGATGGAAAGAAATGCATTTAATTTAGCTTTTTTAAAAATGCATCACAAGTGATCTGCCCCTTAGGGCTGCGCACACCATTGTATAAACTCCGCTAGCGAATGACGGATCTCAATAGTGGCATGTCTGTAATAATATACGTACATGGAACTATTGAGAACCAGAGCTACAGGTCCAAAGCCCTGGTAAAGGAGGATGGTTGTGATGATCTGGGCCGAGGTCACCACGTAAAGCAAGGTAGGTCATAATCCCAATTCCAAGGCGTGAAGCGACCCGTGTCGAGGGATGAGTGATCGAGGGGGTGAAAAAGATGCTCGATCGTTAACGGAGCCTGTGGGGTACCTGGGCAACCCCCACAGTAAGCGTCCCTTACCACGCTAATGCGGAGCTCTGGCGTGGCGGACATTTATTCTCGCGCTACTCGTGGGATTCGATATGGAGAACAAAAATAGAAATAGTAAACAAACGGAGGTGCCAAACCCCTTTGCTAGAGGCGGTTTGGCGTGGTCTCCCCCCGTGGGGAGAGTAGTGGAGCGATGAGTGCTGCATCTGAAAGCACCAGTGACCCCCCAGCAGCGGTTGGAAATAGCCCTACCAACGCACCGGACGGGCCACTATCTGCGATGCGCAAAGTGGTGGAGCAGCTCGATTCAATAATCGAGTACACTAGCGCAAAGCAGAACATAAGCAAGGAGTTAAAACAGAGTCTCCAGGAACTCCGAAAAACTGTTCGTGTCGCAAGACAGAAACAGCAGGCTTATGCCAAGAGGGTGGAATGTCGGGAGAAGTCCGACAGAGAAACCCAGACAGTGGCCTCCAAAAGGGAGGGAAAAGAGAAGGTCGATACGGGCACTCAGACAGTGGCCTTCACCTTCTATGGAGCAGCCACGTCGCTCGAAGCGGCGGCCGAGTTCCCCTCGAAGGGAAAAGGCAAGGGCAAGGGCAATCGCAAGACGTCGTCGAACGCGAAGCGTCCTAGGAAGTCGCCAGGCGAGGGTGCAAAAACCGACACCACACGGCGTGCAACCGTCAAGGCCAAATGCCGTCTGGCTGAGGTAAACGAGGGCGAGAGTGACCTCGCTGAGCAGAGCGTTGGTACCAGCAACCCGGGGCAATCGGGGCAGGGGGGCCCAAACCCCTGGACGCTGGTCACCACGAAGAAGCCGGCACCGACACCGAGGCCTTGTGGTTAAAACCGACAAGGACAAATACGCCGCACAGTGGGACCAATCCAAAAAAGGTGGGACAAAACCTATTTGAGGCCTTAGATGTCATTTTAGAACCAGCATTTCTTCGTATGATATGTTTACAATATTATTCTGCAACTTTTTAAACAGGGTTTTTGTTGTTGTTGGACTAAAGTAGAGTACCCGAGCAAAAAAAAAATTTCAAAAAATTTTTTTAGAGAGTCGATGTCTCCGACAAAGTTGTAGAATATTATGTTTTGAATAACTTCTTCTAAGATACCACAGACATCAGATCTCAAATTTGAGGTAAAAATGGTTTTTTTGTAAATATGATCAAAATTCAGTTTTTCGATATTTCCATGCTAAAAACCTTAATTGATTAATTTAATATGTTCTACAAACTTGCAGGAAACACTAAAATACAACTTTTTGTTGAAGGAACTAATAACCTAAAATCAATATTTTGGCTTCTTAAACTATTTTTCATATAAATTTACTCTGTTTTCATCAAACATTTCTGTTTTTAGGTGCACTTTTGTGCAGCCAAACTTTGGCTATTGCGATACCCTATTATTCGTAGAATAAAACTAATACTTCATAGAAACAGGATATAGTTGGACGCATTGTTTGGATGACCATTCATGTACGACGGTTTATAACATAAAATGTGTCTATATTATTTTTAATTTATATACATTATTTTCTATTAACAAAATCTTACATTTTGTACGCACTTACAAGCATATAGAACATATTGAGTTAATCAATTACGGTTACAATATGAAAAAGTGAAAAAATAATATAAATTTTGAATTTAAAGTGCCAAAGAACAACGATTTATTTAGTTCGGGATTTCTACTTTAGTTTAACCAATAATATTAGTTCTATAAATTCATAAAAGTAGAATAATATCTATTTGAGGCCTTAGATATATAGAACCTAAGTGTGTGGAAAATATTCACAATATAATTGATTTCTATTTTTTTAGATGGTTGAGGACTTCAGAAAAGTTGTATAATATTCAATTTCGAACATTTTTGTTGAACTTACTTATACATACTGTAGATTTATTTTTTAATCCGAAATCGTTGTTCTTTGGCAGTTTAAATTCAAAATTTATATTATTTTTCACATTTTCCTATTGAAACCTTAATTGATCAACTCAATGTCTTCTACATGCTTACAAGTGCGTGCAATATATAAAATTGTTATTATAGCTAATAATGTATATAAATTAAAAATAATATAAGCACATTTTATGTTATAAACCGTCGTACATGAATGGTCACCCAAACAACGCGTCCAACTATATCCTGTTTCTATGTAGTATTAATTTTATTCTACGAATAATAGAGTATCGGAATAGCCAAAGTTTGGCTGCCCAAAAGTGCACCTAAAAACAGAAATCTTTGATGAAAATAGAGTAAACTTATATGAAAAATAGTTTTAGAAGCCAAAATATTGATTTTAGGTTATTAGTTCTGTCAACAAAAAGTTGTATTTTAGCGTTACCTGCATGTTTGTAGAACATATAAAATTATTCAATTGAGGTTTTTAGCATGAAAATATCGAAAAACTGATTTTTTGATCATATTTTCAAAAAACAACCATTTTGCCTCAAATTTGAGGTCTGATGTCTGTGGTATCTTAGAAGAAGTTATTCAAAACATAATATTCTACAACTTTGTCGAAGACATCGACCCTCTAAAATTTTTTTTTTGAAAAATTTTTTTTTGCTCGGGTACTCTACTTTAGTCCAACAACAAAATATTCTATTTAAAAAGTTGCAGAATAATATTGTGAACATATCATACGAAGAAATGCTGGTTCTAAAATGACATCTAAGGCCTCAAATAGGTTTTGTCCCACCTTTTTTAGATTGGTCGCACTGTGCGCCGATGTCCTAAAGTCGATGAAGGCGGCCGAAAGCCTTTCGGCCCTTGGGCAAGATGTGCGTGGCGTGAGACGCACTAACACGGGAGAAATGCTTCTGGTGCTGAAGCGAGGCGCACAATCTAGTGCGGTATACAAGGCCTTGGCCCAAGAGGTCCTTGGTGAAGGCGCCCAAGTCAGGTCGCTAGGGGTGTAAATGACTCTCCAGTGCAAGCATCTGGACGAGTTCACGACCGCAGAAGATGTCGTCGCAGCCGTTAAGGAACAATGCGACGTCACAATCGAGCGGGCCTCTGTGCGATTTAGAGATGGACCCTCTGGCACCCAAGTAGCCTACCTCAGGCTACTGAAGGCGGATGCCAAAAAGGTAACCGAGAAAAGGAAGCTGAAGATCGGCTGGTCGGTATGCCCTATTAGTATACCCCAGGTGGATAGGTGCTATCGGTGCCTTGAGTCCGGCCACAAAGCCTACGAGTGCAAAGGCATAGATAGGAGCAAATTATGTCGTCGCTGCGGCGCGGAGGGGCATAAAGAGCGGGGTTGCACTAAGGCACACAAGTGCCTTATCTGCACCGCCAAGAAGCAAGCCCATAAACATGCTATGGGCGGACCTTCGTGTCCCTTCGGTGAGTTAAATAAGAAGAAGCCGTGAAAGTCACACAGCTAAATTTTAACCATTGTGCAGCAGCCCAACAGCTGCTGTGGCAGTCGGTCTCGGAGTCGAGGACAGATGTCGCCCTCCTATCAGACCCGTACCGCATCCCTGCCGGCAACGGCAATTGGGTGTCGGACGGGTCTGGAATGGTGGCAATCTGTACAACGGGACGGTTTCCGGTTCAAGAAGTAATACACTCCTCCGCCGAGGGTGTGGCGATTGCCAAGATCAATGGTGTGTTCTATTGCCGCTGCTACGCCCCACCAAGGTGGCCAATAGAACAGTTCTACCAGATGATCGACAGGCTCTCGTCGGACCTAGTGGGCCGGAAACCGGTAGTAATAGCGGGAGACTTTAACGCTTGGGCAGTGGAGTGGGGCGGCCGCTGTACAAATAGCAGGGGTCAAGCGCTAATGGAGGCGCTTGCGAAACTCGATACTGTGCTAGCTAATAATGGCTCCGCTAGTACATTCCGTAGAAACGGGGTGGAGGCGTGGATTGACGTAACATTTGCCAGCCCGACTCTGGCTCCAGGCATGGAATGGAGGGTAGACGAAGGCTACACCCATAGCGATCATTTAGCAATCCGCTTTAGGATCAACTATGGTGTGCAGCATCCGAGGGCGGGAGATCCCTGTCCGGTACGCGGGTGGAAGTCCAATCATTTCGACAGCGAAGCTTTCACCGCGGCCCTGGGACTGGAGGCCAACACCGACAGTCTAAGCGGGGATGCGCTGGTAGCTGTTCTATCACGCGCGTGCGACGACACTATGCCGAGAAAAACACTGCCAAGAAACGGTAGATGCCCGGTATACTGGGGGAGTGCCGAGATTGCAGCTCTACGGTCAGCCTGCCTCAGGGCTAGACGTAGGATGCAAAGAGCTCGCACCGAGGATGCAAGAGAGAACCGCCGTGAAGTGTTTCGAGCTGCGAAATTGGCCTTTAACAAGGCCATTAAAAGCAGCAAGAGAGCGTGTTTCGACAACCTGTGCGAGAGTGCCAACGCGAATCCGTGGGGTGACGCCTACAGGATTGTGATGGCCAAGACCAAAGGGGGCTCCTCACCCCCAGAACGGTCTGCGGACCGGTTGGCAACGATTATCGAAGTATTCTTTCCGTCTCGAGCCACAAGCCCCTGGCCACCTGCACTACGAGACAGTGCGGGCACGGTCGAAATGGTGGCTCCAGTGACGAATGAAGAACTACTCGCAGTGGCTAAATCCCTAGCAATGAACAAAGCTCCAGGGCCGGATGGAGTTCCAAACAACGCTCTCAAGGCAGCGATCATAGCGAACCCGAACATGTTCAGGCTAGCTATGCAGAGATGCCTTGACGAATGCCGTTTCCCCGATAGATAGAAAAGGCAGAAATTGGTGCTGTTGCCGAAGCCCGGGAAGCCGCCAGGCGACCCATCGGCGTACAGACCAATCTGTCTGATCGACACAACTGGCAAACTGTTTGAGAGGATCATCTTCAACAGGCTAACCCCGTACGCAGCAGGTACGGACGGTCTGTCAAGCAACCAGTTTGGCTTTCGGAAGGGTAAGTCCACAGTGGACACTCTCAACTCAGTGATAAATACTGCCGAGATAGCGATCCAACGGAAAAGGCGAGGTAGTCGATACTGTGCGTTAGTGACACTTGACGTGAAGAACGCATTCAACAGCGCAAGCTGGGATGCCATTGCGCTCTCGTTACACCGGCTTAGCCTACCGGTGGGTCTGTACCGGATCTTGGAAAGCTACTTCCAGAACCGCGTACTGCTATACGAGACCGATGCCGGTCAGAAAAGGGTTCCGATTACCGCCGGAGTCCCGCAGGGCTCGATCCTAGGCCCGGTGCTATGGAACCTCATGTATGACGGGGTTCTGAGACTGAAGTTCCCTCCTGGGGTCAAGATCGTCGGCTTTGCCGACGACGTAACCTTGGAGGTCTACGGGGTGACCCCCATTCCTGAGGTAGAACTAACCGCAGAACACGCGTTTAGCACGGTGGAGGAATGGATGAGCGCGAGAGGCCTGGAGCTCGCTCATCATAAGAAGGAGGTAGTTATCGTCTACAACCGCAAGTCGGCACAACATGCAGTTATCCATGTGGGAGAAGTCGCGATCACTTCATAGCGAAGTCTAAAGTCTCTCGGAGTCATTATAGACGACAAGCTGACCTTCGGCAGCCATGTCGACTATGCATGCAAGAGAGCGTCGACTGCTGTTGCGGCTCTATCGAGAATGATGTCCAACAGCTCAAAGGTGTGCGCCAGTAGACGTAGGTTACTGGCAGGTGTTGCCGTATCTATACTCAGGTACGGCGGCCCGTCATGGTCAAGAGCACTGAGGACAACCAGTTACCTACAGAAACTGGAGAGCACCGACCGCGTGATGTGCCTCAGAGTGATATCTGCCTACCGCACGGTATCACACGATGCATCCTTCGTGATAGCGAGCATGATGCCAGTTGGGCTGGTCCCGGGCCCCGTGGTGGTGGAGGAACGCTACGTGGGAAGCTGAGCTGCAAGCAACCGGGCGGGTCATAGGTGGTGGATAATGTTTAATCGCGATAGCAACTAGTTGTGATTCGCGACCCGAACCAGCAGCGGGGGCTGACTGCGGGTGTGGTAGGACGAGGTAGTGGGCCCTATACGTTCTAGGCCTAAATACCACATGCCCTAAAGCAGCCCTGACAAGGCGAGCCAGCGCCGCCTTTAAATAAGCGCTTAGCCCAAATCCCTCTCCTCCCGTTATCCTTCCTTCCTTCCTTCCTTCCTTCTGTGGCTGTTCGCCCATCCAAATATGGAAGCTGTTCTTCAATGTCAGCTTCTTTCACCGAACAGCCTAGATAAGCCGTGTAGTGTCGGTAGTGGTTGTTTCATCAGGCTAAGAATTACACTACGGACTACCTGTTTCAGTGGTAAAAATCTACCAAACAGGGAACCCCAATTCCATAGTGTCATGCGACCCGTGCTATGGGTAAAATTGTTGAGGGGGTTTAAAACATTCTCAATGGCGAACGGAGCCTGGGAAGAGTCGGGCGAACTCCCCAGTATGCTGCATTACGCAGCGGAACGTTCACTCTACACACCGATTTTTTTTTCACCGATGATCCACTTAATTTTGCCGAATTTTTGTTGGCTGGGGATTTGCTGAGACTCTCGGCTGATGGTAGTTCGGTGAAGTTTTGTTGAGTTTCGATTATCAAATTTCGATGTGTACAGATGAACCTGCCCAGAGGCCGTGTGGTATCCGGCCTAGAATTGAGCCACTGGAGTCCTGCTGCCATGTCGTAGGAGGCGACTGAAAGTAGGAGACCCTAAGTCAAGGTGTAGCTCCGTGTCGAGGACTTAATGACTGGAGGGTCTAAAATATGCCAGTCGCGCACGGAGCATTTTGGGTTTTGCCCTTACTGTGTTATGCGAATCTCTGACACAGTGGACCATTATTTTCTTCGCAAATCGTGGGAATCAAATGATCATGTCCCATTTAAACCTGATATGGCTCGCTAAATGCGTTAACATCCCAACTCGCTTGGTGTCCTCTAGTTGTTGTGCAAATTGTGTTGGAGATGAAATGTACAGTTCTCTAATCAACAATGGTTAGAATAGCACAAGTCAAACTCCAACATAAACGTACAGCAACTATGAATTTATCACGACTCATGCAGGAAGGTAAAGCTTCCATAGCATTGGTTCAAGAACCGTATTTCCATAAAGGAAACTTCTATTTTGGAAAGTTACTTAACACTGCCTTCATTGCATACAACAAGACAGGCATGACTAACCCACGTGAAATGCCTCGTGCTTGCATTCTTGCAAATAAGGCTATTGACGCGTGTCTCATATCGGAGCTCACAACTCGCGATATCTGTGTTGTCACAGTTACATTGACTGTCGGAAACGTAGACAAAAAAAATATATATTGTTCAGCATACCTACCGCATAACGAATCATCTCCTTCTGATGATTTCAAAAGCGTTGTATCATATTGTAGCAGAAATGGGCTTCCGCTCATTATCGGTAGTGATGCGAATGCACCGCCAATTGGATAGTGTTTACGATTCGATCTCGTTTATATTTACCCATATTCGCGTGTTACAAGTTACATTTCTCCTAAAGTGATATCGCAGTTAAAAAGCCTCATTTCACTCTCCGTCAAGATAGTGTTATTTTTACTATTTCTTCGCAACAAGACTAATTATTCTCCGCCGAAGTTGAAAACAGGCAGCGCTTTTGTTCATCGACGTGCCATCTTTCGTACCCGGCTTCGCTTCCATCCACAGTGTACAGTGATACCATTGTTTTCAGTATGACGAAAACGAACAAATGTGACGCTGATGCTTGTTTTGGTTCATCTGGATCACGGGGTGCGAAAATCAACTGCATGCTTTGCCCGATTAGCCTGCATCTTAAGTGTGCTAACATCAACAACACCCTCGCCAAATCAATCCGCGACTGCCCCGGTGTCGGCTGGCTGTGTCACAAATGCCGAGTGCCGACTAATCAGAACGATTCCCTTCGTGAAGCCATAAATCTTATCCTGCAACGTATTACATCAACGCTAAAACTAATTGGTGACATGACGGATACCATGCTTTGCCGTATGTGCAATAATTCTTGTGCCAGAACCACCTGCTGCCATCAATCTGGCACTCGCGCGTATTCTGATAATTCGACGACCGCTGGACCCACTTTTTATGATAGTTTGGACGACCTTCAACTCGACCTGACTAATCTGTTCGATTCAATACTCGGAGACAAATGCAAACGTCCTCGGACCAGTAGTACTTCCAGGCCTTCGTTGTCGCAACCTGATAAAATTCCGCGAGTTGATGTTCCAATCAACCGTCGATCAACTTCCACGAACCTTACATCATACACATCATTCATTATTCGATCATTAGAAAATCGTCAACAGGTTGACGCGATATACACCGATTTCTCGGCAGCTTTTGATAAGATCAATCATAGAATAACTGTTGCCAAGTTGGATAGCCTCGGATTCAGTGGATCTTTATTGGATTGGCTTCAATCTTACCTTACCGGTCGCGAAATGGCTGTAAAAATTGGAGACTGCACCACTGCTTATTTCGCTGTCAGCTCTGGAGTTCCTCAAGGCAGTCATCTTGGGCCATTTATATTTCTGCTCTACCTCAACGATTTGAACCTTTCAGTAAATTGTCTGAAACTATCATTCGCCGATGACTTTAAGTTATACCATCTAATCAAAAATGCCGAAGACACTGAATTCTTACAATCACAGTTAGATATATTCACTAATTGATGCACAGTGAATAGGATGGTTTTGAATGCTTCAAAGTGTTCTGTTATCTCGTTCACCCGCAAACGCTCGACAATTACATACGACTACAATATTTCGAAAAATATTATTAAGCGTGAATATTCTGTAAAGGACTTAGGAGTTATTCTAGATCCCAAACTAAATTTTAAGGATCATATGGAATACGTCATTTCAAAGGCCTCCAAGCTCCTTGGATTCATTTTTCGAGTTACTAAAAACTTCAGCGATATACATTGCTTGAAAGCACTTTATTGTGCTCTGGTTCGCTCTACTCTCGAATATGCAGCAGTAGTTTGGTCACCTCATTACCAAATCGATGTCCAGCGCATTGAAGCTATTCAGCGAAAGTTTGTTCACTTTGCTCTTCGTAAGCTACCATGGAGGGACCCGCTAAACCTACCGTGTTACCAAGACCGTTGTCAACTTATCGACCTCGATTTGCTGTCTGTTCGTCGAGAAGTTGCTAAGGCAGTTTTCATTGCTGATCTGCTTCAATCAAGAATCGATTGTTCTGATCTTCTGCAACTTGTGGATTTTGACATTCATCGTCGTATTCTTAGATTTTATTCATTTTTAAGAATCCCTCGAGCCAGAACTAATTACGGCTATAATCAGCCATTCATTAGCATGTGCCGTCTATTCAATCGTTGCTCCAATGTTTTCGATTTTAACCTGTCACGTAGTGCTGTAAAACAATTATTTCTAAACTCCCTGTCTCGATAGTCATAGCTCTAGTACTAGTCCTTAGATATAAATGAGGTTCTGTTAATGTTTATTGTATAGTATTAGTCAATGAAATGTATCATTTGGAAATGTGTAATCTGTTGATACAAAAGATGAGGAGGTTTTATGCCGCCTGGAGAGCGAGATTGGAAGGTTGCAAGAATCTCAGCTCCAGGAGGCTTTTCCCTACTCCAAATAAACAAATAAATGCTCATCACATCATTTGGGGCAGCTCAGACATCAATCTGAGAGGCTCTGAACTGATGGAGTACATAAGTAGTACAAATCTCCATATTCTGAATGTGGGAAACCGACCAACTTTTGCGAGGTCTTGGAGGGAGGAGGTGTTAGACATAACACTTTGCTCTGATAGAATTTTGCATGAACTGGGAAATTGGCAGGTTCCAAATGAAACTGAACCGTCTCTATCCGATCATAAATATATATTTTTCGATCATTTTGATGTCACCTTCAATGTGGTGACATATCGTAATCCTAAATCTACAAACTGGGACCTCTTTTTGGAAAACTTGGAGACTAGAGCTTCCATTTCCCGACGGTTTTCAGCTTCCCGGGATTCGGGAAATAAATAATAAATTTCCCGGGAAATCCCGGGATCCCGGGAATACAGAAGAAAAATAAAAGGAGAATGATTTTCTTAAGAAAAACAGAATAAATTGAAAAGTTTTCAAACCCGTTTGATTGCATGTATATCTGTCCTAAAAGCAGTTGTCAGAAAAAGGCGATTTGGTGTTCTACACATCATTCAATCATATGATAACTCGTCAATAAGTTTACGCAACATCAACTTCTTTTGATTTTTCTTGGCTATATGTATAACCTAAATTTTGGTAATCACGGATACGATTGGGACGATATACTAAACGCAGCTGCTGGAGTTACTGTCCAAAATTGCAATTCGTTGTTCTGATACGATGGGTCAATTCAATGTAAAGCACCTTCTTTGGTAATCCTGAATGAAAAGATTAAGCTGCTTCAGGGTATTGTGCAGTTATTTTCGATCAAATGAGAAAATGTGATCTGTCGCAGTAGGATGAGCATCATTCCGAATTAAGTGTGAATCAAAATCAAGGAGATAATGGACGACCTGTGCAGCGATGGATGAAGCCTACAATCAATTTCCTGTTATGGGCGAGTATCTGGATTGCTTGATCTTATCCCTTCAAAAATCCTGCCTGCATCCTTGAAAGCGACATTGAAATAGGTTGGATGCGCATGATATTGGACAGCTACAGCGTTATGTCTTTTTTTCATACATCCAAAAATTTACAGATATTACGGTTACGGTATAACAAATTAGACGAAATATGTATTCGATGAACCGATCAAATATTTCTGCAGACGTTCTAGAAACGTTCTTTATTTTAAATAGCGTTTGCGTTAAGCATGATATCACTACAAACCACCCCAAGTTTTGAAACAAACACTCATCGAATTTTTAAGAAATTACCGCCATTTCAATTACTAATTTGATTGCATTCATTCAAGATCTTTCATTCAAGATCTAACTATTAAAATAAACTATGAAAAGAACTGTTAAAAAATCTGATCAATCGGCTCACCGGTTGCAGAGATATCGTGCGCATCACTAACGCTACTGTAAGGAAATGCTTCGGTACAACGGCCGGCAAATTAATCCATTTTGCATGAAAATATCAACATTTTTAGTAGCATTTTGAGTAAGGCTTGGACTATATACCTAAAAATCATGAAATCAGCGAGCCTAAAGATATATATTCCAAAGATCTGCAAATCAGTTGGAAAATCATCTGAATTCACTGCTCACTCCAAATGTTTGCCGATAGAGATATTTCCTACAGAATTTCTTTCGCAGAACCTAAGCCCTTTGAAATAAATTAAAAATCTTTTTTCCCGGGATTCCCGAATCCCGGGAATGAGAAAACACAATTTCCCGGGAATCGGGAATCCCGGGTAGTCCAAAAATCCCGGGATTCCCGGGAAATAAATTCCCGGGATGGAAGCTCTATTGGCGACTAAATTTCATGGATATTTTCCAACAATTAGTCAATTAGACGACTTAGATGACGTCGTGGATACGACAAACTCATTCATATTAGCAACCTACGAAGAAGCTTGTCCACTTCGTAATGTTAAATCGACTAGGGGAACCCCTTGGTGGAGGGCTGAGCTTGAAAGAATGAAGAAAGTTATGAGAAGAGCTTGGAACCGGCGTCAGCGTGATGACTCCAGGGCTTTCAGGTCAGCTCGTAGTGCATATAAGAAATGTCTTAGATCTGCAGAACGGGCTGGCTGGCAAAGCCTATGCACTAATGTCTCTAGTCTGAACGAGGCTAGCAGATTAAATAAAATTCTCTCCAAATCGAATGATTTTCAGATGAACTCCTTGAAAACCAGAGATGGTGTTTATGTGACGGACGAAAAATATGTTCTTAATTGTCTCTTCGACACACACTTTCCAGGTTGTATCGATCCGGAGTTGAACAATGTTCACAGATCTCATTCTGGTCATTCGGACTCGTGGGCGTTAGCACGCACATTGGTTTCCACTGAATCGGTCAAGTGGGCAGTTGACAGCTTTGCTCCATACAAATCACCCGGAAAAGATGGAATACTTCCCGTGCTACTGCAAAAGGGATTTGATATTCTTAAACATGTCTTGAAAAAGATTTTGCTTTCCAGTCTTGCTACCGGGTATATCCCGAAAGCATGGCGAGAAATAACTGTTAGATTTATTCCCAAAGGGGGGCGCTCAAGCTATGAAGAAGCCAAGAGTTTTAGGCCTATCAGCTTAAGTTCTTTTCTTCTGAAAGCTTTGGAACGAATAATCGATCATCACATCAGGAACGTTAGTTTAGTTGAATATCCACTGCACAAAATGCAACATGCATATCAGTGTGGGAAATCCACGATCACTCTGCTTCACGATGTTGTTTACAACATTGAGAAAGCCTTCTCGCTCAAGCAATCTATCTTGGGTGTATTCCTAGATATGGAGGGTGCTTTTGACAATGTGTCCTTCCAGTCTATTCTGGAAGCGACGCGCTGTCATGGGATACCTGCATGTATCTCAGGTTGGATAAACGCAATGCTTAGTAACCGCATACTTTGCTCGTCACTGCGACAGGCTGAGATACGGAAGTTGAGTATTTGCGGTTGTCCTCAGGGCGGCGTTCTGTCACCTTTGTTATGGAACTTAGTAGCTGATGGCTTGTTGAAGAAACTCAATGAGCTTGGATTTCCAACCTACGGGTTTGCTGACGATTACCAAATACTAATTACTGGATTTTGCATCGGAACAATCTTTGACTTAATGCAACAGGCATTAAGAGCTGTCGAACAGTGGTGGCGACAAGTTAAACTATCAGTTAACCCAAGCAAAACTTCAATGGTTCTTTTCACGAAGAAGCGAATAACAACCGGGGTTCGTCCCTTGCAGTTCTTTGATTCTGAGGCACTGTGTGCAGATCAAGTCAAATACGTTGGAGTCATATTGGATTCCAAACTGAATTGGTCTGCTCACATTGAGTTCAGAGTCAAGAAAGCGTGCATGGCCTTCGGGCATTGCAGACGAACTTTTGGAAAGACCTGGGGTCTCAAACCTAAATACATCTATGGGATTTACACGACAATTGTACGTCCAATACTGTCATACGGATGCCTTGTGTGGTGGCAGAGGGGAGAGGTGGTGACAGTCCAGTCAAAGCTAAACCATCTGCAAAGAATGGCGCTCATGACGTTGACTGGTGCTTTCACCACGACTCCGACTGCTGCTCTTGAGGCACTTCTAAATATCAAACCATTACACATACACTTAAAACAAGAAGCACTATCTTGTGCATACAGACTGCAGGTTACTGGACTTTGGAACAGTAATCATGTTGATCTTGCTACCAGTCATACACGATTGTGGTCACAAATGGTTACATGGGGTGAAGATATTCTTGCTCCCAGCGATATTACACTCACTTGTAGTTTTCCTTACAGGACATTCCATGTGAAGATTCCCTCTCGAGAGGAGTGGTTGTCTGGCTTTATGGAAAGACAACAACAAACGCAAGTGGTTTGTTACACTGACGGTTCTCTGATGGAGGGACGTGCCGGTGCTGGTGTCTACTGTCGTGAAATGAGATTGGAACAATCTCACTCACTAGGTAGATACTGTACTGTATTCCAAGCAGAAATCTTTGCGATTATGTGCAGGGTGCAATCGGCCCTTCAACTGAGTTTGTCCGGCAGAGTTATAAACTTCTGCTCCGATAGTCAGGCTGCAATCAAGGCCCTTATTTCAGACAAATCCCGGTCCAAGCTAGTGATCGCGTGCCGAACCCAAATCGAAGAACTAAGCATTATCAACACTATCTACCTTGTCTGGGTGCCCGGACATTGCGGTATTACTGGAAATGAAAGGACTGACGAATTGGCCAGGGCAGGTTCAGCGATTGACTTCGTTGGTCCTGAGCCCGCGCTGCCAATTTCGACAAGTTGGATAAGGGAAAAAATACGGTCCTGGGCTTCGTCCGAGCACCGAAATTATTGGAGAAATCTACAAACGTGTCGCCAAACAAAGGCGTTTCTAGAACAACCATGCCCAGTGGTTTCGAAAAATCTCTTACATTTTTCGAAGCTCCACTGCGGCATGCTGACCAGGGCTTTAACCGGCCACTGCAAACTCAATTATCACATGGCAACTATTCAGCGCGCTGCGTCTTTTTCATGTGATCTTTGTGAATCCGACTACGGAACCTCATATCATCTGATATGCAACTGTCCAGCGGTAGCGCAATTGCGATTTCGAGTCTTCAGCCGTCCTTATATAGACGAAACCATGTTTGGTCGACTGAAACTCAGAGACATACTAAAGTTTCTTATCCAATGTGGTAAAGAGCTTTAGGCTTATTCGCAGGCAAGTTGAACTACTTGTGAGTTTAACTTACCTGTTGTTTATTTTTGTTTTGTGCTGTTATTTTTCCCACCCTTCCAATTCTACTTCCCCACACCTCCTTGTCCTTTCCTTCCGCTCAGGAAATGATGAAAACACACGGCAAGGCACAAATCCCCGACTATGTCCGGGGAACGTGCCATTTGAGCCAATATATTCTGATTCCTGATACTGGCAGGTGTTGCCGTATCTATCCTCAGGTACGGCGGCCCGTCATGGTCAAGAGCACTGAGGGTAACCAGTTACCTACAGAAACTGGAGAGCACCGACCGCGTGATGTGCCTCAGAGTGATATCTGCCTACCGCACGGTATCACACGATGCATCCTGCGTGATAGCGAGCATGATGCCAGTCGGGCTGGTCATTCGGGAAGATGAGGAGTGCTTTGAGCTACGTGGAAATAGGGGAGCCCGCGAGCGCACCAGGGTGACCTCGGTCGCCAGATGGCAGCGTGAGTGGGACAACTCCTCGAAAGGTAGGTGGACCCACCGGCTGATACCTAGCATATCGAGCTGGGTGGGAAGACCCCATGGGAAAGTTCACTTCCACCTGACACAATTCCTGTCAGGCCATGGCTGTTTCCGACAGTACCTCCACAGGTTCGGGCACGCGGAGGTCCCAGTCTGCCCGGACTGCCCAGGTGTAGATGAAACTGCCGAACACATACTGTTCGTATGTCATCGGTTCGACGTCGAAAGAAGAGCAATGCTTGACGTCTGTGGCTGGGACACAACCCCTGATACCCTTATTCAGCGGATGTGTCAATCGGTGGAGAAGTGGAAAGCAGTCTCGGCTGCTACCATTCAGATTGCCAGTAGGCTACAGGTAATCTGGCGAACCGAGCAACAGACGACGGGCACAGCCAACTAGTGATTGGTTAGCTGGAGCGAAAAAGGCCAAGCGCAAAAAAGGGAGTGAATGGTCTGTTCATGCCGAGGCAGGTTTGGCGCAGCGACTGGCAACCGCGTAAGGGGTAAACCCAGCCACCCCGAACCAAAACAGAAGAGTGAGTGTATAGGCGTATAAGTGGACTGCCTCATGCCAAGACGGGAGGGTCGTAGCGTAGTATGTTGGAACTTAGCTATCGATGCCTCATGGCGTGGCAGAGGAGTGAAAGGGTGAGCATCCAAGTCAGTCTCACACGGCATGTTAAGGGTGAGCACAAAAGTCAGCCTCACATGGTATGGTAGAGGCTAGCACAAAAGTCAGCCTAGCAAGGAATGAAACAGGTGAGCACACAAGTCAGCCTCGCATGGTATGTCAGAAGTGGGGCCTAAGAAAAATGTCCCACATGGGATGCCAGGGGGAGTGACAAAGGTACAATAGAGTGGCACGATTGAGAGTGAATCAGGTGATAGGGTGAGCACCCAAGTAAGCCTCACATGGTATGGGTGGGGTGAGCACAACAGTAAGCCTAGCAAGGAATGAGTAAGGTGAGCACACAAGTCAGCCTCGCAAGGAACGAAAATGGTGAGCACAAAAGTCAGCCTCATGTGGGAGTGTTTGAGAGTGAATCAAAGTGCGATTGAGAGAGCACCCAAGTAAGCCTCATACAGGACGTATGAACGCGTGAGTGAGAGTGAATGAGTACATTTAGTACAGCCATCCCCCCAGAAGTAATACCGAGAGGTAGTTCCTGGGTGGGAGGAATGATGGCGGAGCCCAATGGAGTTTAGTCGGTATTAATGGCAGCCTCACCATTCGAGCCCGACACGCCCCCAGTGCACCCCGTGTGGTAGATTATTACTGGGCTAGGACGTAAAGGTCTTCTCCATTGTAAAAAAAAACACCATTGCATACACCACAGCAAAGAAAATACATGGGCTGCCAATCGACAGCTGTGTCATACCAGATTAAGTTTTTGTAAAGCAATTTATTTTTATTTTTTGCTTCTTAAGGAGTGTCTCTTGTAACTAATTCATAGGTAAACATAATTCCATTGCAAAAAAATTAAAGGAAAATGACGGTCTGAATTGTCCCGTAGGGAGGTCCGACTTGCCCTTACATGGTAAAAGGCAGGAAAAACGTAGAGGTTTGCAAATCGTTGCATAGCGCTGCCATTGAGTGGTGAAAATGTATATATATATATATATATATATATATATATATATATATATATATATATATATATATATATATATATATATATATATATATATATATATATATATATATATATATATATATATATATATATATATATATATATATATATATATATATATATATATATATATATATATATATATATATATATATATATATATATATATATATATATATATATATATATATATATATATATATATATATATATATATATATATATATATATATATATATATATATATATATATATATATATATATATTTGTTAATTAATCATTACATGAACTTATGAGCCATCCTAAAAGAGACGTCTGTTCTGGTCGATAATGCAATTCTAACTAACTTGTTCCTTGTCAGTGGTCATGCTTAATCCCTGTTTCTGCTGAAGGTGCATAATAAAAACCAGCTGACGTCCTGTGGTGATCGATGCCTGTTGCTATCCAGTTTGGTCGCGTGGTGTCAGGTGTTGCCACGCGGCGCGTTACCGAAATGTTAAATCCGCAGTTTCCAATGGACCTATGTTGCATGATTCCTCCGAGGGGTAAAGAAAGGACGTCCTCGTCCTTATAATTTCTGCTCTGAGATGATCGCTGGTTTTGCTAGATCCTTCTTAGTTGAGTTAGGGTGTTGTATTTTAATAGTGAGTTGCGAAGGTTGATGAGATCGACAGTCCTCTTAGCATACCGAAAATCCATTTTTGATGGTTATACTGTTTGAAATTTATGAAATCTACATTCCTTCCGATTTCCTTGGGTTAAATTACTGATATTGGAGATGTCATGGTGAACTAATAAGGTGCGGTTGATTATTAGATTGGTGAAAGCACCCTGTAGATCGCTGATATCGCTGATTATTTCTCGTGAAATGAAGAGTTTCGTTTATTGTGACACTACAATTAGAGAATGTGATTAAAAAATTTCCCGAAAGGTTTCTGTTATGTGGTCCGCAGCTCGATTGCAACTGTAGATTTTTGCCATTGTTAACGAGAATCTGATTGTTAATGACGAGATTTGTAAACGTGGCGTTATGGTTCCTTTTAACATTACCTGTGTACAGTTATCTTCCAGAAGTTGTATGTATGATGCTCGTTGGACGTAGTCTTCTGGGTTTGAGTAGTGTAGAAATCGTTCCCGGATTTAATTATGGTGTTTGGAGTGTTGCTGATAATGGTATCGTTTACAAATAGATTTCTGTAGCTTTGGTATCTCCAGAATGTATAGTAGTAAATCACTATGTTGCAATTTTAGGTTTTGCATAGTCTAAGGCTTGTTCGGAGTAGTGAGTTGTAATTCCCTGTTTTTGTAGTAGTCCTTGAATGTATAAAATCTCTTCTATGGTTCATAATTTGCTATTCAGTAGGGCGATACGTGTTCTTAGTATTGCATCTTGGATTTCAGTTATGATGCTATTGAGGCTGTCTATGTATAACAAGAGTTGTGTAGCTTCGTATTCTTCAAGTAAAACATTGTTTTCTAAATTTTGTTGAGCGATCAGGTGGTTGATTGTATCACTGATATCTTTTATCCTATTTGTGATCATTTGGTTGATTTTGACTTGCCGATTATTTTCTCGGATTAGTTCGTTTGTAGTTTTGTCAATCAAGCGGAGATCATCTGCATCGGGGTTGCCTGCTAGCACTTCCATGCTGTTCCTAACGCGTCCATGCGCCTTTTTCTCTTCCTTTCGTTTGGTTTGATTAGCAGAAGATTGTTGTGTAGTTCCCTACTTCTTCGTGTGACCAGTTATGAAATTGGCAAATCCCTATCTAGTTTTTTACTAATACTATTAACTAGGATTACATTGTTTTCGAGCACTGTTACATTAATGGGGTGGATAATTTTTATCAAGCCGGTATCAATTTTACAAGTTCTATGTTTCATCAAATTCGTCTTCGTGTGAATTTCTTAATTGTAAATTTTGTGATTTGACGAGGGTAAATAATATTGCTGCTCTTACTATGGTGATTGCCATCTGTAATAAGAAATTTGATTATTAACTATTCAAGGCTTTTTACGGCGTTTTATGTTAGATTTATGCCGTTTGATGTTCCTGCTATTTTTGAAAGTTTTACTCGTCACGTCTTTGATAGTTGTTTCGGTTGCACATTTGTCGAGTTTTTTCCTGATGTTGGGTTTAATGTAGACAGTCTGGTTTTCAGTGAGTCTTGGTGGGTCTTCTTTAATGTTGTTTTGATTTTCTTGATTTGTGCAGGCTTTTTGGATATTTGCTTTAACATTGTCGAATAACTTCTTTCGGTTTGCCTCTCTTTCATCTTGGTTTACAATATTATTTTGGTTAAATAACACTTCATTTGGTGAAAATCCTGTCGAGCTATGAATAGAATGATTATAAAGTGCTATTGCTAAGAGTACAATTGCTCCTGTGGTTAGGTTTGGGAACTTGTGCTTATTTGTGTTGACTATTTCAATAATTGTGGAATGTGTTCGTTCTACTTGACCGTTACTCTCAGATGAAGATGCGTATTTTAGTGCTGTACATACGTTATCTAAATAATTTTTCAGTTGGATTAATCTAATTGTTGTTTCATGATCTGTAATAATTTCTCTTGGTATTCCGAAGGAACTAAAATATTGTGCTATAGCATTTTTAAAATCTACTACATTTTTGGTTTCTATCTGAATCATCTGGGCATGTTTGCTAAAGGAGTCGACAAGCGATAGGAAACTGAATCTGTCTATTGCAAAGATATCCATGTGGTTTATCGGTGATTGGTCTTGAGGAGATTTTGATATTATATGGCTTTCGTTCATATTTGTGGGAATTACAAATGTGGCATGTATTAATTAAACTCTTAACTTTGGAATACATTTCTGGGTAAAAATTACATCTTTTAAGGTTCAAGTTACCTTTTTTGAGCATGTGTTAGATTTGAACGCTGGGTGGGAAAAATTGTGTTCAGCTTTGCCACCCGTTTATCCATTTAAACCTTTTCAAAACTCTAAAAAGAGGAAAATCAGCCGATTTATTAGATCACAACGATTCAAATCATACAAAATAGCTGCTGGAAAAACTATCGGTTTCGCTAAATGGTGCTTTTGTAAAAGTGGCTGTGATTTTTTTGTAACACTACCACACCGTAATGGGGTACGCAACACAACAGCGCAATGAAAAAACACAGCAACTTTTTCAAAAGCACCATTCAGCTAAGCCGATAGTTCTTCCAGCAGGTATTTTGCATGAATTGAATCGTGATGATCTAATAAATCGACTGATATTCTTCTTTTAGAGTTTTGGAAAGGTTTAAATGGATAATCTGGTGGCAAAGCTGAACACAATTTTTCATACGCACACTACCAAGCCTTGAGGTAACTTGAGCCTTAATGTGATCTACGACTTCCGATATACCCCGGTGGGCTCTCTCGTGTTCTTTAGCTACTATGGAGTCTTGTAAGGTTTCCAATGTGACATCTTCTACTTGAAATTGTGTGAGAACGAAATGGTTCGAATCATTGAAGTACACTTGCCTGTACATTTCTTGTATTACGTTAATAATACCTTCTGGTGCTTTAATGGCACTTTGTTTATTATTATGAAATCGTTTCAAAATGTCTGTGATACATTTCTCATCGAATTGTTTCTTACAAATGATTGTTCAATGGTAATTTGAGAATGGCGATTCGGTAATTGTTGTTTCGATGTTGGACATTTTAAAAATTATTTGGTTTCTAAAGTAATTTATTGGTCGTTCTGTGAAGTGTATGTAATAATCGTCTGAGCTATTTGCAGAGTGTATCGTTTGGGAGTCTGTGGTATCGTCACTGTCTAAGTTCTCTGTTTGAGACCCCGTTTCACCTCTGAAGTTGCTTGATATATCTGAAATGGAAGAATTATCGTTATTATTTATGTTGAGCACATTTTCTGTTTTTCTGCTGAGGGCATCAGCTACAACATTAGTTTTACCCTACCGATACTGGACGTCGTAATCGAAGTTTTCAAAGTCGAGTCGCCATCTTAATATTTTAGAGTTTTTCGTGGAGTTTTTTTTTAAATAAACGGTTTGTGGTCTGTTATTAGCGTAAATTTATTTCCATATAGGTATGCTCGATACTTGTCTACTGCCCACATAATTGCCAATGCCTCTTTTTCGGTCGTGGAGTAGTTAACCTCAGTTTTATTCAGGGTTCTACTGCCGAAGGCAATAAGGCTTTTCTACATTGCCTTGAATTTGCGATAAAACCGCATCCAGGGCGTAGTTACTAGCATCAGTAGTCAGTAAAAACGGGAGTTCGAAGTTAGGATACGTAACTATTTGATCTGAGGTAATGATCTGTTTTAATTTCTCAAAGCCTTTTTTATATTCCTTGTCATTCATGTTAATCTGTTCGTTTCTCTTCAGATACTTAGTGAGAGGCTTGGCTATTTTTGCGCAATCTTTTATGAAGCGCCTATAGTAGCCTGTGAGTCCCAGAAATTGTTTTATTTCTTTTTGGGTGGTCGGAATTTCCCAATCGAGGATTTTTGATATCTTATTGGGGTCTGGTTTCACCCCTTCTGGTGTTATAAGGTGTCCCATAAACTCAGTTTCCTTCCTCAAAAACTCGCATTTGTCGAGTTGGATTTTGAGGTTGAACTTTGATAGCCGTTTCAGAATCTTTTCGACATTTTCTAGATGATTTTTAAGATTATAATCTATAATAATTATGTCATCTAGGTAAACATAGCAAATTACACCAATATAATCGTGTGCATTTTTAAGACCAAAAGGCATTCTTGTGAATTCAAAATGGCCTTGGTCGGTTGAAAAAGCTGTTTTAGATTTATGTTTAGGGTCCATTTCAATTTGATGGAACCCGGATTTTAGATCGAGAATTGTGAAGTACTCAGACTTTACAAGCCTGTCTAAGATGTCATCTCTTTGGGGAATAGGGAATTTATCATCGATCGTTTTATCGTTAAGTTTGCGATAGTCGATCACTATTCTTATTTTCCGTTTCCCTGATGCATCGAGCTTTTTGGGGAGGTTAGTTATCGTATCTTCGTTCAGGGTGATTTTGTGGTTAATTGGAATGGGTTCGATTGTTTCAAAATTATTGACTTTCAGTTTTAATTTTCCGTTTATAGATGGTAAATTGTTTTTGTGAGAGAGGACTTTTACAGATGTTTTATTATTCTGAGATGTGTATAGTCCCGGCTCTAATATTATTGAATTTGTGATATATATATATATATATATATATATATATATATATATATATATATATATATATATATATATATATATATATATATATATATATATATATATATATATATATATATATATATATATATATATATATATATATATATATATATATATATATATATATATATATATATATATATATATATATATATATATATATATATATATATATATATATATATATATATATATATATATATATATATATATATATATATATATATATATTAGGGTGGAGCGAAATGATCGTTTTTTCAGCGTTTTTTTAATTCCTTTTGGGGTCCCAAATAACTGTGCAAAATTTGGGGTCGATTGGTTTTGATCCGGCGTATCGCATTGCGTTTGAAATTTGTATGGAAATTAGCATGGGAAAACCTACTTTTTGTATTTTTAGCTCTACAGACTACAATTCTTCCTACAGTATGCCTTCAAATAGATAAAAGTGTAGTCCAGGATATGCTGAACAATCTTGCTGAAGGATGTATGGTGTTAGAATGACTCTAAACCAAGTTATAGCTGTTCAAAGTTCGATACATCGAATTAAATGCCAAAAATCATTTTTATGGCCAATACTGCGGGTGTACCAATGATATTTCATATAGCATTTCAAAATAACATCATATATGTTATATTTACCACATCAGTATGTTTGGATGAATTATTCAAAAATCTTAGCTCATTTTCATGAGTATGAGCACTGACGAGGAACAAGTTAGTTAGAATTGCATTACCGACCAGAACAGACGTCTCTTTTACGATAGCTCATAAGTTCATGTAATGATTAATTAACAAATAAATCTCTTTTTTACCGGTCGGGAAGCGACTGCTAGTATTGGCGCAGCCTAAAGGAACGGGCTGTGCGAAGTGTTAGTGAAAACAGTGGAAGTTAGTGATAAAAAAGCAAAGTGATCCCGTGATTACTAAAAGTAGGAACATTACGTAGTACCTACCAAAAGTGAAAGCATCCGCGACATCAAAGGTTATTGAAAACCATCGTTAGGAGTTGAGGATCCCCGCCGAACACATCACCTGGAGCACCAGCCACGTCAGCCGGGAACCAACAAAATCGTAAGTGATTTATCTTTTTTATGCTAAATTGTGTAAAGTGAAACCGCGACGCATACGCGCAGTGAACAAGCAAATTTGCGGAAAAAAATTTACTTACGTCCCAGAAAAGCACTACTAGATAAACTATTTTGGTAGGAAGGCTCATACTGCAAGATAGGTGAATCTGTATTCTTCTTTCGCTAGGGAAACTACTAGATAGACCCTACGAAGACAAATTAATACCCTTTCAGGTGGATGCCTAAAGCCCCAAAAGATAAGTCTGCTTTGAGAAAAGCAAGGGAGCTGTTAAAATTAACCGGTCTAGATTCGGAAGAAGAAGAAGAAACTTCGTCCGACTGCTCCGAGGCGTACGCACGCGTACCACTGCACTGCAGCACTTGTCTCAAATGACCCAAAATTTAACAGAAAACCAAAATCAGCAACAGCTGGCACTAAACTCTTTATTAGTACAGCAAAACGCAGGTGGAAACAACGACACCGTACCGGCGCCATTAAATTTGGCTACAGGGAGCTTGGAAAACCTTTTTACAATCCCCGACCCAATCAAGGCAATTCCTCGCTTTGATGGGAATAGGAGACAACTTGCAGCATGGCTGGCAACAGTGGAAAATACTCTTATAGCGATAAGCTTGAAATTAGTAGGTACCGCCACACGGTACTATCTTTGATTTTAGGCCTGAGTTTAGTCCGGCCTAAGACGTTAGTACCTGTCATTGCAGAAATGGCTGCATCCTGAAACCAAACGAAAACAGTGTAAAAGGCCGCCATGTTTCTCTTGCATACATCTCAATAATTTGAATCAACTTTTTGACATTCATTTGCATTACCATGGCCCATGTTGCACACAAACCATATGAGGGCAAGTAAGCAAGTTTTATCCCGTACGAAAAACAGGTGTAATCGAATTTTAAATTCATTTTTTTTAATATTCTTTATCGTCCTATATCTAGAAAGTGCTACACGCTCATTTCAAAACGCCACATCGAAGAGTTATATTGCAGGTTAGCAGAAGTCGATTCATTTTGAAACAAACCAGCGAACGACATTTTATAATTGGATTCATAGGTGAAAATTGTTTTCAAATGTTAGTTTACCTATCGCTATCAAAATGAGTGAAGTTTAATTTGCTCACATTTTTTTAGTTATATTAACAAGAGTAAAACAAAAGAATATATAATCACAATTTGTACCCTTTTCTAGTTATATCTTCTCACAAGAAACACAATAAGCAAGGGGAAGTTTATTTATATTTTTACGGCTTTCGAAGGAGCTCAAAACTAAGATTGAGTAAAAAATTGTAAATGAAGCCATGCCATATAGCCTAAGTAACACTTTTAAATATGACGGCAAAAAAGCTGCAACTAATATTATCATTTTGATCGTTATTTAAATATTATCGGAGCTTGCTTATATTGTTTCGTAATTTATACTTTTCTAGCATATCTTGCACGATTTGCATTTCCGCTGAAGTACAAATTTTGGTTTAATTCTTAATGATAGAACAGCAAAAAGTTGAATACGGAAAAATCGCCAAAATCGTGTCGGAACTTAAGGGGGGTTGTGTAAAATATTATCGGCAGGTATTCTCGATAGAAAGATTGTTTGTCTTTTCAGTTAGGCGCCACATCGAAAACTTGTTTTGCGGTATACACTATAACTCAAAATCTACTGGACCAAACCTAAGACAAGACGTGACAATCGGCTTCTTGTTTTTCATTCGACATTCTTCTTTTCGCAGATTTCCACCCTGCCGAAACCTTCCGAAGAGTGTTGCTTTTTTTTAAATGAAAATGGATTCTTGTTAATTTATTTTATGCCTGCAATATTTTGTATCTTGAATCCATTATATTAAAAATGGTTTTACAATGTCAAGGGTGTTTAGTAAGGTTTGGGGAAACCATTTTCTGACAAATTTTAGATTCATTTATTCATTTTTACTCTTTTAATGATAATAATATTATTAGTCAAAAGTAATTACATTATTTTTCTATAAATACACTGCCAAACATCATTTAGCTATCCCTGCAGTAACATTGCGTACGGTGCAAAAAGTCAGAATCAACCAATCAGGAGCTGGACATTCTGACGTAAAATTGGAACTAAAACGACCCCTCTATTGTCATGTCTTGTCTTAGGACCAAACGTTGAGACATTTGCACAGTTATTTTTAACAGCATTTCACAAGTAATTAAGGGAGCTTTTATTTTTGGTCGATTTTCGATTTTTTCGTAGCACTTTAAAATCAAAGTCCGATTATTGCTAAAACAACGATTAACATGTTATTGTAAAATAATAATATTAAGTAGTTTCCAAAAAGCTCTTGTAGCCTGGGCAATGATGTGAAGAAGAAAAACTGTGCAAAATTCAAAACGATTGGTCCAAGAAATTTTGAGATATGATTTACACCGGATTTCGTCGAGATCGTGAAGATTCACTGTCTGCATCCAGTATCAGATTCAATTTGTTTATTTAGGACTATAGGAAGTAACTAATTGTAATTTTTATTAATTAAACTTACTGGACTTTTGGTTTTCAGGCTTGATTGGGTAATCGTGCTGATAATTTGGATTACTTCATTTTCAGCAAAGTAGGTCTTAGTAGAGAAGGTGGGTAGGATGGTATAATAAGCCCCACCAGGCTAAAATGTCAGATTTCTATTCCATGGACGACTGATACAAATATTTCAAAAGATTTATGACATTTTCGACGTTTTTTCACTCAAAAGCCATTCCGCGTAAAATTAAAATATCGAAAAAATCCTACGTACGTCGCTATTGACATAAGGAATCAGAAAAACTTTAGTTTTTGGCACTAGGTTAAGAATCACGGCCGTGGACCCCTTTTAAAAACGCGCATAAGGTAAGTAAGCTGCAAAGCTGCCATCTTGCGATGAAATTGCTCGAAAAAAATATTTTGTTTGATTCAATATTTATGTTATAAATCCCATTCAACAAGCTGTCGATTGACCTTTTTATTGAGCAATAAAAAATTCTCGAAATAAGCCTATTTTTGTGCTCTACAGTGGTGTAACCCCTTAAGCTAAATCGAGAATTTCAAAATCGTTTTAAAAACATAAATACATACACTAATAAATGGCATAAACAGTGGATTTTAAATTAACTTTACGTGCAGTTTTTTTAACATTGCCGTGTTTTGCTGGCCAGAACCACAGAGAACAGACATCCATGATTGAGCAAAAATATTTAAAAAACGTGTGTAAACATTTGAATTAATATACGATAAACACTAGCGTCGCCAAACCAACTTATCCCAACTATCGATCAAATCCATTCCGGAACCGGTTCGAAATCCTGAATGGATTCAGTATGGATTCTTGCTCAAAGAAAACAACCGATTCTGACTCTATCGGTTGATGCACTTGAACTGGAATTCATGCTGGAAGTCCGAACCGGTTCCGGACTAGTTTGACTGGGTAGAGAAATAACCGCTCTCAATTCTGTCGAACTCAGCCACAAAAAACATGACGACAGTAGCGCACCTGGTTTATATCCCAACTACCTTCGAAACCGTTAGAGATTTTACACAAGTTGAATGCTGAAGATGGACGTCTGTTCTCTGTACAGGAACGCAGCAATGCAAATGGCAGCATCATGTTACCGGAAGAAGACAAAAATATGCAAAAATTTGTCATGCTTCTCTTGCATACATTTCGTTATTTTCAATCCTCTCTTCGGCTTTCTTCTGGATAAATATGGCTCTCTTTGCTCGCAATAAAGATGGCAATAAATAAGCCAGTTTATCAGGTAGGAAAGGCAAGCACTGACGAACTACACTGATAAAATAAAGTACTAATTAATGCATTTTCAATAAAAGTGGAATAACCCATTAACTGGGTAAGAGTCCGTACCTATAAATGAATACAGATCTTGTACGTCAACCTGGGTATGTTTTACCCATTATTTTTCGTAGAATTGTTACAACAAAATGCGTAAAAAATATCAATTCTACTACTTCAACTACTAACAAAATAAAATCGCCAACTGGATATATTTTTGATGGCTGGATCTTTTGGCTGCTCTAAAAATTCCGAACTGGCGCATATTTGCAACATCCTTAGTAGTCTAAACAGCCGTTGTTTTATGAACGTTGCCAAAATGTTCCGTTTCCGCCACAGATTCAGATGCAGGCCGATAATTTGCGCTACGAACTAAGGTTCGCAGGTTAACTCGCCTAAAATAATTCTTAATGATTTTTCACTCATTATTAAGATTAAAATGTTAATGGACATTACCTCATCGAGTAGTTGTGAAATGGATAAAAAGCACTCATTTTTAGTAGCAAAAAATACCCATTTTTTGACAGCTCGAATAAATTCCGAAAATGGGCAATTTGAATACAATGGGTAAAGTTTTTATTACCGTGCATATTTATCCGCATTACACAGAAAACTTGCATTTCCTAGCAGTAGGTAATCCTAAATCTGCGCAACCTACTTCCTCCAACGAAAAACGAAAGAGAGGGAGTCCAAATTTACCCAAAAATAATGAGATATTCCCCAAAGCCGAATAAACTTCATCCCATTAAGGCGAAAGGATACAGGATCGGCTGCGGCGCTTTCTCGAATTTTTAAAACTTTTACGTAAAAGATATCAACAATCCCTCTCGTGTAAAGTTGCGCAAGGAATTAAGCTATTTTTTGGTACAACTAAAATTTTAAAATTTTGATCATTACTCACGGCTAGCATTTTCTAGTTCGAACCAAAATATCTCCGATATTTTATTCAAAAGTACCCTATATTATTGCATAGGATTGTAGCTTGCTTTGTGTAGAATTTTTTGTTCGCTTACATTACATAGCTACGATGCTTCGTTTTTGAGTTATTCATATTTTAGTAAAGTTGATGAAATACCCATATTTGCAGCCGCATTTCTACCAATTGCCGTATGTCCAGTCTAACTTCAGTGAAAACGAATACAAAGCGCACGCGCATGCAAGATGTCGGTTTTGTGCCAGACCGGACTAAGCGATATTACATTGATACAGAGAAAAACGTGTACAAAAATTGAATCTTTGCATTCTTTACGGTATTATCCGCAATGGATTCATTTCATAATTCATGCTAATGATAATATTTTTCAAATCTGGCGCAAATGAAATGTAGCTGAAGAAGAAATTATTGATTCAATCCTATCATTTTCTCTTCTTTTGAGATGTTGCTACTTAGTCCGGTCTGACTTTACACCGATCATATAGCACAATGGTGAAACAGGTAAGAAATCACAAATGTCGGTTAGCCGCATGCTACCGCATGGTTGCAGCCACGTGTTTCCCCATTGATGATTTTTATAGTCTGACTGTTGGTTTGAATATTTCATTCTTTCCGATATGTTATTATAGTTACTAAACTGTCTGGGCGTTCAATAATAAGGGATGCCGTTGAGGTGGAGCTTCCATACTGCATTGTCAGTAGCTTTTCGCAAGTTCTTGAGAGGTGAAAATTTGGTTACCCTCCCACTAATGAAGAATAAATAAACTGCTTGCCGGGGAAATAAACGCACAATTCAAATGTTTATATTTACCAGGCTGCTGATGTCAGCTTGTGAGAATTATAGGTGATTTTTCGTAAATGTTTGGGAGCAAAATTCTTCATTCTATGTTTGAATGAAGAACTTTTCTCCCAAACCTTTACACAAAATCACATTTTGGAGAGCATACTTCAGCATAGTATGCATATGTATCATTAGTCGATTGTTCGATCTAGTAAAAGCTTCTACTAAATCGAGAGAGATTTTGAAAATGACTGTAGTTTTTAAATGTCCGTGTTTGTTTTTGCAGATATACGTTTCCCTACGTTCTTATTGCAGTTTACTCTTCATATAAAATAATGAGGGAGTAGTACACATGTCCCGTCTATAACAAAGGTGATAAGCTGGATTGTTGCAAGTACCAGTCAATCACATTGCTGAATGCCACCTACAAAGTGTTCACCGCAGCCCATAGAGAAAAATGGGGAATTCAGAGCAGGTTTTACTGGGGCATGCATCATAACAAACGAAATATTTTCGATTCGACTAGTCTTTCAAAAATGTTACAATTACAACATGCCACCTGTTTATAGATTTCAAAGCCGCATATGATACAATCGATTGAGATCACCTATGGGATCTAATACACGAATATGGGTTTCTAGCTAAACCGACATATTTGATCAAATCGACTATGGATCGAGTGATGTGTTACGTCCGAGTATCAGGGACACTATCAAGTTCTTTTGAAACTCAGGAAGGACTATCTAATGTTCAATATCTTCGGAAAAAAATGCGGTAATAAATGGTAATAAATATGTACACGAGAGCAAGAGGTTCGAAGGAAGAAACATTACACCTTATGCTCATATGCTCGGTTCTAAACCAAGAGGCGTGATATACGATCATGTCAATCATCATTTCAACACTCTAATAACCATAACCACCTCGAAAGTGAAATTTCCATCTCGCTACATCTTAGCAGTTTAGAAAATATTGCAAACTACTATTTTTTGGGCTATCTAGACTACTGTATTACTACTACTGCATTTAGATGCGACCAAAGTTGAATTTTCTACGACTAAAAAGTCGGTGCAAGTACTACAAAACACTGAAAATTACAATTATGTGGAAGAATTTAAATCTATCGTGAATAACCATGAATGATATAACCTTAAATTATTTGTATGTGAGCGAAACATTTCTAGAAGACCGTTGATAATTTCTCATGTAAGGAACAAAAATATCTTCACAATACAATACAGAAAATTTATCTTCACTGGATTTATTATGAAATTAGTATGTATATGAGCGAGACATTTCTAGACTATTGCTGATAGTTTTAACTCAATGAGCTATTATTTCTTCATATATAGTTCAGAAAATTTTCTTATTTTCAATTCCGATTTGTTATTTGGCCGAGTCTCATATACCAATCGACTGTGTGTGTTTTTTTTGTTTTTGTTTTTAGAAGATAGCAAAAAACTTCCAAAAAAGCCCTGAGGCTGCAGGAAAAAAATATATTAAACTGTAATGTCTCAGGTAGCTCTCTTCTCCGGCACTACCTTACGGCATTACTTCGGGGAGGGGGTTTTATGAGCATAACACCCACTCTAATTCCACTACTTAGCAGTTAGTTCCTTCAGTAGGGTTACAGCACTACTCCTCGACGGTGGTGTGTTCTTCACCATCAACACAGACTGGCAATTTCTACATGGTAGTCGGACAGCTAGCAGTGGGTCGAAACTTTATGCTCTTCCCCTACGAAGACAATCTGGGCGGCAAACTTCAGAATGTCTAATTTACCTAGCCCTTCGGCTCCCTTGCGCCACTATGCACCGAAACTTTCTTCTCGTACCATTTAGCACCACTTACTCGTTCAGCTCCCGACTTGTTCGCAAACTACTCGGTCCAGTCCCCAACGATGGATCTGGCCTACTCCGAAGGAGAATTCCTAGGCGAGACAGGTTCTCCCGATACCGAGCGGTAGATTTCTCCCGATGCCGATGTTCGTTTCCGTGAGTCAATTAGCTCCCCGCTTTGTTCCGATCTACTCGATGTAGCCCCAGCGATGGACCTAGCCTACTTTACGGACCAGCCAGTAGGTGCTAAGGTCCATCCAGCGATTCCGGGTGGAGCGTAGCTTCCGGTTCACTGGCGCCCCAATGATCCATTGTTAGCTATTCGACGCGGTCTGATCCCCGGCTGTGCATCTACCCTACTCACGAGCTATCCGGTAGGGTGTTAAGGTCGGTCCGGTGATTCCGGTTAAGTCTGACGTCCGTATCACTGGCGCCCAGAATGACTCGAACCTACTCGGTTCTACGTTGCGTACTACTCAACTGGTCCCCGGCGGGGGACCTAATCTACACCAACGGATAGTTCCCCGGCGGCGGAATTTCTCGCGAATCCCAATTTGTGATTTAACGGCGACTTTCTAGCCAAGGGCGTACTTTGTTGGTCCCTTCGCCACTTCCTCTGCAGCATCCGTGTCCGTACAAAATTTGCATCAAATGTAAGTTCCCATCTCCATGTTTCCTATGCACCCAAGCTGTCACATTTGGGATTAGTCTTCAGCCATAGTGATGCATTTTCGGGATCATGCCGGCGATAACGCATGCTACCTCCGACGATATTGTTCTGTAACCACTCGCGACTCGTACGGGCATCAGCCGGAATGTCCGGTTCAGCTTTTCACGATTCCGCTTGGTTTTCAGCGCAGCACCCCAGGCAGGAACCTCATATCGAAGTATCGATGACGAAACAGTCGATAGCATACGTCTCGTCTCGGTAGCCGACATTTGGCATGATTCTCGTTGTCTTCGCCGACTTTTCACAGACGTAGTCGACGTGGTTGTTGAAGCTCAACCGGTCGTCGGTTATCACTCAAAATTCTGCCCTCCAACGTCGATCTGAATCCGCTGAATCGCTTTGACGCTGCTTGTGGTGGGCTATTTACAGCTTGACTCCGTTCATCCAGCTTTCGATCGCGTCTATTGTCTCCGTCACCGACAACTCCACTTCTTTAAATGTCTCACCAATCACCGTTAGTTACATGTCGTCCGCGAAACCCACACAGAAAAAAATATTTTGTAATTTTAAGTTTATTTTCATCAACATATTTGGAGCATGAATATAAATGTAAAATTAAGTTCCACCACAAATCCACACGACTTGTCGTGCTTTCTTCAACGAATTTTATTATAATTCTACACGTGGATTGAAAATTACAGTTTCTTCAAACGGAAAACCAATGCACTTCAATGTATTTTTGACACGCTTATTGCTGTAAATGACATGTAATATTACACGAACGAAAGTGTAAAATTGAATGCTTTTTGATGCTCTAATTGAGTGCATTGATTTTAACGTAATTTTCAATCAAAGTTTTGATTCAATCTTTATATGTTTACATTCGTATTGATTTACATGTCGTTTAAATTTCATTTTTTTTTGTGTGCGCGATTTTTACTTTCCTGGGCAGCCGAAGAGTTATGACCCCATCGTATACCCGTTCCAAAGAGTTGGACCAAGAATGGAGCCTTGAGGAACGTACGCTGTGAATGACATTGACTTCTGCCCTTCGCTCGTCTCGCACAGCAGCACTCTGCTCTATAAGTAGCTCTTCAGGATCTAGCATAGATAGTTGGGAACCCTCATTCTGTGCAGCGCTGCAGCAATGACTGTCCAGTTGGCGCTGTTAAATGCATTCTTAACATCTATCATGACCACAGCCCAGTATCGATATCCTCTTCACTTCTGTTTAGATGCCTTCTCAGCACTCTTAAACATTGTCAGAATTGCATCCACTGTTGACGCTTCTTGCGCAATCCGAGCTGCCTCTTAGTTAGTCCGCGCGGCTTCGGCTGCAGTACCCGCTTCTATACCTTCCAAATTTCGGAGAACCTTTATTTAAACACATCTGCAGCACCATCCTGAACACGTCCGGATATGCCAGGATCGCAGTTTTCAGCGCCACGTTTGGTGTTCTATCCGGACCGGGAGATTTCTTTGATTTCAGACACTTAGATGCTTTGTCGAGCTCATCGTTACTTACCAATCGTCCGTGTGTGCTCCTTCTTCTTCGCCGTACGGTGTTGGTGGCCAGATAGTTGGATCGTGCTTCGGGTAAAAGACCCTCGATAATTATTTTCAGCTTACTCGGGCATATTTTGGCTGGTGTCGTCGAACCCTTTATTTTCGCCATTACGGTACGCGTCACCCCAGGGATAAGCGTCTACTTCTCGTCACAGTTCTTTGGGGCAATCTGATTTTTTAAGTCTCTCAGGTTACTCTCCCAACCCCAGGCGTTGAAGTAACCACCAATGACTACCGGCTTCCGACCGATCAACTACTCGGTTAACTGCTCCAGCATTAGGCTAAACTGCTTTACTGTCCACCTTGGAGGAGCGTAATAGCTACACACGAAGACGCCATTGATTTTGGCGATCACGAAGCCTTCATATGAGCGTTCTACCACTTCTTGAATGGGGAATCTTCCCATAACTTTTATCACAGCCGTTCAATCGATATGAGAGTTCCTAAAATCGATTTTCCAGCGCGAGAACGCCCTCCAGCTTTACGAGACTCATCGTATTGGTCGAGTGCATGAAACCCAAGGCAATGCGCAAGCAACGATACTGGATTATCTCCAGTTCGATGAAGTGCATGTTCGAGGGTACTTTTAAAGGTTTTAGACCACCCCCCCCCGCCTAAAAGGACGGCTGATTGCCTTGCGATGGCTTCAGTCTTCTTGGATATAAAGGGGGCCTTTGACTCAGGTTCTTTCTGAGAAGCTGCACCAGAATGGTCTTTCACCGATTTTAAATAACTTTTCGCTAAACCTGTTGTCTGAAAAGCACATGCATGTACAAGTTCCCTGTTCTACAATTTTTACGTAAATGACATTGACGATTGTCAATTCATGCACGCACTTGCAGACGACGCGCAGTGTCGCCTAGCCGGACAAAACCTCTAAATTTTATTTTGGATTTTTCATGATTTAACATTTTCTTTGTTTGTAAAGAGGTTTAATGGAGTTTTCTCAAAATATTAGGTGTTGAAGACGAAAGATAGATTTTTTGCAGAACTTCAAAGGTGAAATAGATGATCAATTCTGTAAAAAAAATGTATTCAAACCTATGTTATTCAAATAACTATATATTTTTAGTAAAGATTCCGATTAGGGTCGAATTGGTTTCATTTGAAAGGTTATTCGCTGGACTTATAACTTTCCATTTAATCGATACAAGCTTTTTTTCTCACACAGGCATGAAGTACAAATAATAAATCGTGCATTAAATTAAAATTATAATGTTCAAAGTGGCTGTACTTTATTTTGAAACAGTTCGGAAAGATCACTTGTAGTTAATGATACTTGAAAATTGGTGTACGTTCCGAAAATGAATGTGCTTTTTGCCCCGAGGTATGAAAAAAATGTGATTTTTCATTATATGTCTGAAGGAGACGCATGATTGTGTTCGATTCCCCAAGGTACGAAATATAATTTATGAATGTCTACCAGCATTATCAACAATTGAAAAAATGTGTATTCTGCTAAAAATTCGCTACACCAATTTTTTTGAAAATGAATTTTCATATATTGTGCACATTCGTTAATGTTGAATTTTTGAACCACGAACTAAGTACCAAAATTTTGAGGCAGAAATAAAAATAAAAAATAACATCAAATATGAATTCAGTGCGACAAAATTACCCCAATGTGAAGTTTTCATCAAATTCTGGCCACTTTTGAGGTTTTGTCCGGCTTTTGTGTGGAAGATGATCATTGTGCGACGCACAGTGGCGGGTCTTCAAACAAAAGTCGGACAAAACCTCAAATGTTACCTAATTCGGCTGAAAATCACAATTTAAGCTAATTTTGAGGTGCTGAGCTCATTTTTGATGGCAAAAGTCGTAAAATATTAAATGCATTTTTCCATACAGTGTCATTGAACCTTTCTTATAACTATGATCCCGTTTTCATGATAGATTTTCCGTTACTGTTCACCAATGTCAGTAATATCATAAAAAATGGAAAACACTACTTTAAATCCATTGTAGAACGTGTTGGTTTACTGTAGATTGTCTAACAATTTTACACAAAACACCATGCGCCTCCATATCAGCAACAAAGCTTCAAACTCTCCTTAGAAATTTTTGCGCACCTAGGCGCAGAACGAGACCATGATATTCGAAAAGTATATGATATTTCCCATAGAATGTATACTATGTGACCGTTCCGAAATGATTCCGAAATTTGTACAGAATACATTAGTGAAAAAAGTATTTTTAAACTGACCACCTCAAACATATTTAAACTTAAAAGTCATAGTTCTAAGCAAATTTACCAAATGTATTTTTTTCACTAACCAAGTTCTTTCGTTCCTCTACACAATGAAACTAGTTGTGCTAAAATCGGACCAAAATCAAAAGAGCAACATGCATTTGAAGTGAACAGAGCAATGGTGGTTTCGGAAATGAAAATCATTAAAAAGTCCGGATTTTGCTACGTTTAAACTCATGTTAAAAATCGTGTTCTTATCCAATGATCATAAAATTTTGAATATACGTCATTCAATACATGAGAAATCTAGGAAAAATATAAAATACTAATATTTCAAAAATAAATTTTTGAGGTTTTGGCCAGCCTCCAGCCACTGTGCGACGGGGTGGTCTCTGTTACAGCGCACAAGGCATTTGGGGGTGTTTCTGTTTCCGCTCTGCCTCGAACATACACTTCATCAAACTGGAGAGAATCCAGTATCGTTGCTTGCACATTGTCGGCGTAGCCAGAAATTTGGTTTGGAGGGGGTTTTGACGAAAATATTAGATTTTTCAAAAATTTTGGCGGGTCTATTGATGACATTTAATCTGTAGGCCGCGATCGACTGGGTTCTACCGTGTTCTGCAGTAATAGCGAAATGGGATGGTGTGAGCGGGCGTGGGTGCTATTACCCTACTGTAGGTAGAATTAAATACCTGTCGCATGTGTCAGTTATGTTGGGTGGCGGACTACGAGACAGGTTAGGTCAAGTTCAACGAGTGGCCCAAAACACCACTTTACTAACAATCAAGCAGAAAAGGATGAGCTGAAAATTCGCAACTTCGAATTCGTAGCATTAGAAGAGCTTTGATGGACGGGGCAGAATGTGTGCAAATGCGGGGATCGAGCGACGGTGCAAGAGCTGGGCAAAATGCGCCAACGCGTATCAAGTGGCAGGCGATCAGCGAAAGGATTTGTGTAGTGTGGATCAAATCCACAGCATTATCAATGTGCACTGACCTCACGAAGCCGAGAAAGATGCATTTTATGCGCAGCTGGAGCATGTCTATGATAGCTATGATGTCATCGGTGACATAAACATCCTGATAGGCCGGGGCATTGCATAAACCGGTTATCGCACAGGATAGTCTGTAAACCTTATAAACAATGTGCAGAAATTCTCATGATTGATAAGTATAGTATAGTATTATGACGAACACCTAAATAGCAAAGCAGTAGACGACAAGAGTATTGCAAGAATCAGCTTGGAGACGCGCACAGTCGACGACAGATTCCGGATCTACCTAAGATTCATGAAAAAATAGGACGGTTGGACCGCTGGCAATGATCAACTGTCATATAAGCAACTCAAACACAGAGTAGAGGAATTGGCTAGAGCACTCCACTGGGTGCTTTTGAAGATCTGGAAGGAGAAGATTTTACCGAAGTATAGGATGTAGGAAGTAGTATGTCCCATCTATAACAATGGTGTTAAGTGGGATTTTTGCAACTAATTACCGATTAATAGCATTACTGAACTGCCCTTGCATGCAAAGGTGACGTAAATGCCATCGAGTATATTTATCAGGAAATCAATTTTCAAATCTTGCATGGTGCGGGTAAAAGCTTGCTTTCGCCACTTTGCTTTTCGTATTTCAACAAGTTATTTTTTTTTAAATCGTTTGCACTGAAAGATGCACCTTTGCATACTAGAATAGTAAACGTCATCTACAAGGTGTTCTCCCACATTCTTTGTTGCCGCCTATCTTCAACCAAGCTATTTGCAATAACACTCTTGAAAACTTTGCTGAAGATACTAAGTCTCGAACTAAATTTGCTGAATACTAAACCTCCAAAGGCTGATAGTTTCCAAATTATGGAATGTTGGCGCCATTCAATTCGATACCAAAATGTACACCATAAATAGCGAAAAACGTGAAAAATTTCAATGTTTTTATTACCAATCTTAGCTAGTGGCACTTTATATAAGTGATAACCCAAAAAAAATCAAATGTACATAAAAACCGATTCTCACCTGTTAGAGACAAGCGTAAAACGCCATTTTTCATCAGTTTCTATGTAGGCGTTTTCATTGAGCTATTTTGCTTGATATTTACATGGTTTATCAACTATAGGTTCCTCACTAAAATATTAGTTACAAGATCCCATTCTCACAACTTACAAAAAGTCCCCATAACGTTTAAAACATTGGGTTCTCAACGTAATGAACAGATAATAAACTTCCAAAATTATTATTTGAATATTTAATAAACTAGTCAGCATCAAACTTTTTTTTTCAATTCAAATATTTTGGTTTTAACCCCCAAAACCCCCCCCTTGGCTACGCCATTGTGCCTTAGGTTGCATGCACTCGACCAATACGATGAGTCTCGTAGTGTTGGAGGGCGTTCTCCCGCTGGAAAATCGATTTTGGGAACTCTCATATCGATTGCTCATCCGATGCGACATTCTGAACTCGTTGGTGATTGGAAACTTCAAGAGGCTCGTTGAGCTTAATTCTCAAATCCGATTTATGTCCTTGTACTTCGACTACATGGAACAGCGCATCAATCCTTCTTCGTATAATCCCAACCGCATCCATCACCCTAATATTTCTGATTCTACTGTATTCTTCGACACATCCACGAAGGATCGTGGAATCCCGGACCATATTCGCCCGTAAGTGATTCCCAATATATTTTATAATAAATTCCGATAAATCGACTGTTACAAAATGTTGTACACTGACGGATCAAATCTCGATGGGTCCGCTGGCTTCGGTATCTTCAATAATACTATCGCTGCTTCATTCAAGCTCAATGATCCCGCTTTAGTTTACGTCGCAGAGTTAGCTGCAATTTAGTACACTCTTGGGATCATCGACGCTCTGCCCACAGATCACTACTTCATTTCGGAAAGCCTCAGCTCTACCGAGGCTCTTCGTGCGATGAAGCCCAAAAAACAATTCTCGTATTTTATAGGGAAAATACGGGAGTCCTTGTATACGTTATCTAAAAAATCTTACCAGATTACCTTTGTTTGGGTCCCTTCTCATTGCTCTATCCCGGGCAATGGAAAGGCCGACTCTTTAGTAAAGGGGGGCATTAGATGGATACATGTACGAAAGACCAATCTGCTTCAACGATTTTTTTTAGTATTTGTCATCAAAGGACACTCAACAGTTGGCAAACCTTGTGGAGCAATGGGGAACTTGGACGGTGGCTACATTCGATTATCCCAAAGGTATCAACAAAGTCATGGTTCAGGGGGATTGATGTGGATCGGGATTTCATTCCTGTTATGTCCCGGCTTATGTCCAACCACTACACCTTGGATGCGCATTTGCGGCGTATTGGGCTTTCGGAGAGTAGTCTGTGCGCTTGTGACGAGGGCTATCACGACATCGAGCACGTTGTCTGGGTATGGGCCGGTTATTATGACGCCAGGTCTCAGTTAAAAGATTCCCTTCGAGCCCTAGGTAGACCACCCAATGTTCCAGTTCGGGATATGCTGGCAAATCGCGATCTTCCCTTTATGTCCCTTATTTATATTTTCATAAAAACGATAAATATGCCAATTTACCTCCTCTTTTTTATTTCTCGTTTTTAGAAGTTCCCTGTCCTGCCTTGTGGAGCCGATCAGCATCAGAGTGCCATTATGTGACCGCCGTCACCTTTGCCACGCAATTTGAGGCGAGAGCGACCCGATTCCGCTGGTCCGATGAATCCCACTCATCAACCCGGGTCTTGACGTTTGGCATGTCGCTGATCTCCCGTTTGTCTGAAAGTGGCAAGTCTGGTCTTCTTACCTGCCTTATCCGCCTACTCTCTTCTGTTCCTGATATAACTGCTTCAACACCGATGTTGGAAATAATCCACATTTGCATTCTGTATTCCTAGTTTTAAGATGGCTGTATTTTTGTCATAAAAATATTCTTTCCCACCTTGTATATCGAACTGCATCCCTAGTTTTAAGATAGCTGTTCAATTTCTCATAAAAACCTGTTCCCCTTTCAAACTGTATTCTTAATTTAAAAATAGCTGTAAAATTTTTCGTAAAAAAACTTATGTTCCTCCTTTTGTATATCAAACTCGATTCCTAGTTTTAAGATAGCTGCAAAAAAAAATTCTGAAAGCCTATTGTATCCTACTTTTGTATATAGCATTGCATTTCTAGCTTTAAGATGGCTGTAAAAAATCCCCTTTGTTGTAAAAAATATTTCAAATTTGTAACCTTCTAGTTTTAAGATATCCAAAATGTAAAAAAATGAATTTGGCACCGCTAAGCTAACGCATTTGTGCCTAACAAATAAACGAACTAAATAAAAAAGCCTGTTTTAATCCACCTAGTGGTGCTATTGTGCCTTTCTCATTTGTCCAAACTACGATTCCATGGCTGATTATGTTCAATACAATGCTGTAAATGTATATTACCTATTCAGTACGAGTCGCACATACATACAATGGATCGACAGCCAAGATCTTGAGATACGATGTGTCGACACTTAAAGATCGCTTGAAACTAGCGGCGGATCAAGGAGGAAGATCCGAGGGGTCTGGATCCTGCCTAAAATTTTCAACTTGTTAAGAAATTTTAAACTAGTTTTAATTTTAAAGTAGCAACCCCTCATTGCATACTCCTACCTAAGCCTATATAGGTACAAAAATTTAGGCCGGGATTAGGTTGACGATTTTTATAGTGATTGCATAACATTTCTATATGAGAAAGGCAAAAACAGTTATTTAATTTTGTTATTGAAATTTACGTTGTTTCGTTTATTTCCTAAATCTAGAAACTGGTTTCTCAAAAAAATGGCACAAAGGAGAAGCGCGGACTGTCCAAGATGCAGCTGCGGCAAAGAGCATCGACAGTGGATGCAATTCAGACAGTGCTCAAGAGTTCTGAGAAGGTATCTAAACAGAAGTGAAGAGGAGATTGCTGTAGTCACGATAGATGTTAAGAATGCATTAACCAGCGCCAGCTGGGAAGCCATCGCTGCAGCGCTGCACAGAATGAGAGTTTCCGACTATCTACGCCAGATCATGCAGAGCTACTTCTAGAGCAGAGAGCTGCTATAAGAGGCTAGCGAAGTGCAGAAGTCAATGCGAGTCACAGTGGGCGTTCCTCAAGGCTCCATTCTTGGTAACTCTTTGGAACGCGATGTACGATGGGGTAATAATTCTGCAGCTGCCCAGGAAAGTGAAAATCTTGGATTTCGCGGACGACATGTAACTAACGGTGATGGGTGAGACACTTGACTTCTTCAAGTGGAGTTGTCGGTGACGGAGACAATAGACGCGATCGAGAGCTGAATGAACGGGATCAAGCTGCAAATAGCTCACCACAAGTTGTTGGTCAGTAACTGCAAAGCGGTACAGCGGATGCAGATCACTGTTGAGGGCACGTGATTGTATCGAAGCGTGCACTGCACAGTGGTCCCAAAGAGCAAAACATCGTTTTTTTAGATTGCATCAAAACTGTTGACTTTAGCAATGTGGTGTCTTAGAGAAAAAACTCCCCTTCTTTCTGTCTTATCGGATTGATGATTAATCCCCCTAGTAGTGAGTTACAAAATTTATTTTCTGCAATAATTCAGATAGACAAACACTTACTTCAGTAAACTAGTGGAGAACTCACTGCAAACATTTTACCTGAAGACTTAAACTCTCTAGCTTTTATGCTTTTTGAAATATAGGGGATTATTTGTGAAAGGCCCCTTAAAAGCAGTTTTTTCATCATAGGTTTTCTTCTAGATTTTTTCCACTATATAAATGTTCTAGAACATTGTTTAGGCTGTTAAACTGCATTACTTTGCCAAAGACAGAAACTTGATATCGCTAGTATGTGTGGAGATATTAACGTTTCGTGATTGAAAATAGCTCTTTTTCCAATACCGATAACTTTTAAACGGGCAAACCACTCGCTAAACAAATTAAAGTGCAAGAAAAACACAACAAATGTCGGAAAAATCAGATCTCCCCAAGGCGGCCCTCTATGGAAATACTCGAGTTAAAGTTTGTCTCATTCCGTCATCAAATGCATGTTCCTCTATTTACCATTTAATTGCACTTGCGCTATTGTTATGAAGTAGGCGCAACGGAATTGTCAGTTTCTAATGTCAGACGTATGTATTAAGTTGTTAAACAACTGTAACTTTCGATTTACTTAAGACGTGCCAACAAAAGTAAGAAAGGCTAATTATTGCGACTTTAACCCTTCATTTCAGAGCTAATAGTAATATTTAGTAATGTAATTGAACTAATTGTAATATAATGTAATGTAATGGAATGAGACAAACTTCATCTCTAGTATTTCCATAAAGGGCCGCCTTGGGGAGATTTGGTTTTTCCAGCATTGGTTGTGCTTTTCTTGCACTTTAATTTGTTTATCGAGTGGTTTGCTCGTTGTTGTCCGCTTAAAAGTTATCCGCATTGGAAAATAGCTATTTTCAATCAAGAAACGTGAATATCTCCACACATACTAGCGATATAAAGTTTCTGTCTTTGGCAAAGTAATGCAGTTTAACAGTTTAAACAATGTTCTAGAACATTTATATAGTGGAAAAAATCTAGAAGAAAACTTATGATTTAAAAACTGCTTTTAAGGGGCCTTTCACAAATAATGCCCTATATCTCAAAAAGCATAAAAGCTAGAGAGTTCAAGTTTTCAGGTAAAATGTTTGCAATGAGTGTCTCCACTAGTTTGCTGAAGTTAGTGTTTGTCTATCTGAATTATTGAAGAAAATAAATTTCGTAACTCACTACTAGGGGGATTAATCATCAATTCGATAAGACATAAAAAAGGGGAGTTCCATTCCAAGAAACTTTCTCAAAAACACCACATTACTATAGTCAACAGTTTTGATGCAATCTAAAAGCCACTTTTTTGCTCTTTGGGAGCACTGTGCACTGTAGCAATTTGGAGTGATAACCGGCGACTGGTTGAGTTTCAACAACCACGTCGACTACGCTTGCGAAAATTCGGCGAGGGCAACAAAAGCAATAGCGAGAATCATGCCAAACGTCGGCTGTCCGAGAAGCAGCACGGGACGTCTGCTATCGACTGTTTCGTCATCGATACTTCGATATGAGGTTCCTGCCTGGGGTGCTGCGCTGAAAACCAAGCGGAATCGAGAAAAGCTGAACCGGACATTCCGGCTGATGCCCGTACGAGTCGCGAGTGGTTACAGAACAATATCGTCGGAGGTAGTATACGTTATCGCCGGCATGATCCCGAAAATGCATCACTATGGCTGAAGACTAATCCCAAATGTGACAGCTTGGGTGCATAGGAAACATGGAGATGGGAACTTACATTTGATGCAAATTTTGTACGGACGCTGCAGAGGAAGTGGCGAAGGGACCAACAAAGTACGCCCTTGGCTAGAAAGTCGCCGTTAAATCACAAATTGGGATTCGCGAGAAATTCCGCCGCCGGGGAACTATCCGTTGGTGTAGATTAGGTCCCCCGCCGGGGACCAGTTGAGTAGTACGCAACGTAGAACCGGGTTCGAGTCATCTGGGCGCCAGTGATACGGACGTCAGACTTAACCGGAATCGCCGGACCGACCTTAACACCCTACCGGATAGCTCGTGAGTAGGGTAGATGCACAGCCGGGGATCAGACCGCGTCGAATAGCTAACAATGGATCATTGGGGCGCCAATGAACCGGAAGCTACGCTCCACCCGGAATCGCTGGATGGACCTTAGCACCTACTGGCTGGTCCGTAAAGTAGGCTAGGTCCATCGCTGGGGCTACATCGAGTAGATCGGAACAAAGCGGGGAGCTAATTGACTCACGGAAACGAACATCGGCATCGGGAGAAATCTACCGCTCGGTATCGGGAGAACCTGTCTCGCCTAGGAATTCTCCTTCGGAGTAGGCCAGATCCATCGTTGGGGACTGGACCGAGTAGTTTGCGAACAAGTCGGGAGCTGAACGAGTAAGTGGTGCTAAATGGTACGAGAAGAAAGTTTCGGTGCATAGTGGCGCAAGGGAGCCGAAGGGCTAGGTAAATTAGACATTCTGAAGTTTGCCGCCCAGATTGTCTTCGTAGGGGAAGAGCATAAAGTTTCGACCCACTGCTAGCTGTCCGACTACCATGTAGAAATTGCCAGTCTGTGTTGATGGTGAAGAACACACCACCGTCGAGGAGTAGTGCTATAACCCTACTGAAGGAACTAACTGCTAAGTAGTGGAATTAGAGTGGGTGTTATGCTCATAAAAACCCCCTCCCCGAAGTAATGCCGTAAGGTAGTGCCGGAGAAGAGAGCTACCTGAGACATTACAGTTTAATATATTTTTTTCCTGCAGCCTCAGGGCTTTTTTGGAAGTTTTTTGCTATCTTCTAAAAACAAAAACAAAAAAAACACACACAGTCGATTGGTATATGAGACTCGGCCAAATAACAAATCGGAATTGAAAATAAGAAAATTTTCTGAACTATATATGAAGAAATAATAGCTCATTGAGTTAAAACTATCAGCAATAGTCTAGAAATGTCTCGCTCATATACATACTAATTTCATAATAAATCCAGTGAAGATAAATTTTCTGTATTGTATTGTGAAGATATTTTTGTTCCTTACATGAGAAATTATCAACGGTCTTCTAGAAATGTTTCGCTCACATACAAATAATTTAAGGTTAAATCATTCATGGTTATTCACGATAGATTTAAATTCTTCCACATAATTGTAATTTTCAGTGTTTTGTAGTACTTGCACCGACTTTTTAGTCGTAGAAAATTCAACTTTGGTCGCATCTAAATGCAGTAGTAGTAATACAGTAGTCTAGATAGCCCAAAAAAATAGTAGTTTGCAATATTTTCTAAACTGCTAAGATGTAGCGAGATGGAAATTTCACTTTCGAGGTGGTTATGGTTATTAGAGTGTTGAAATGATGATTGACATGATCGTATATCACGCCTCTTGGTTTAGAACCGAGCATATGAGCATAAGGTGTAATGTTTCTTCCTTCGAACCTCTTGCTCTCGTGTACATATTTATAACCATTTATTACCGCATTTTTTTCCGAAGATATTAAACATTAGATAGTCCTTCCTGAGTTTCAAAAGAACTTGATAGTGTCCCCGATACTCGGACGTAACACATCACTCGATCCATAGTCGATTTGATCAAATATGTCGGTTTAGCTAGAAACCCATATTCGTGTATTAGATCCCATAGGTGATCTCAATCGATTGTATCATATGCGGCTTTGAAATCTATAAACAGGTGGCATGTTGTAATTGTAACATTTTTGAAAGACTAGTCGAATCGAAAATATTTCGTTTGTTATGATGCATGCCCCAGTAAAACCTGCTCTGAATTCCCCATTTTTCTCTATGGGCTGCGGTGAACACTTTGTAGGTGGCATTCAGCAATGTGATTGACTGGTACTTGCAACAATCCAGCTTATCACCTTTGTTATAGACGGGACATGTGTACTACTCCCTCATTATTTTATATGAAGAGTAAACTGCAATAAGAACGTAGGGAAACGTATATCTGCAAAAACAAACACGGACATTTAAAAACTACAGTCATTTTCAAAATCTCTCTCGATTTAGTAGAAGCTTTTACTAGATCGAACAATCGACTAATGATACATATGCATACTATGCTGAAGTATGCTCTCCAAAATGTGATTTTGTGTAAAGGTTTGGGAGAAAAGTTCTTCATTCAAACATAGAATGAAGAATTTTGCTCCCAAACATTTACGGAAAATCACCTATAATTCTCACAAGCTGACATCAGCAGCCTGGTAAATATAAACATTTGAATTGTGCGTTTATTTCCCCGGCAAGCAGTTTATTTATTCTTCATTAGTGGGAGGGTAACCAAATTTTCACCTCTCAAGAACTTGCGAAAAGCTACTGACAATGCAGTATGGAAGCTCCACCTCAACGGCATCCCTTATTATTGAACGCCCAGGCAGTTTAGTAACTATAATAACATATCGGAAAGAATGAAATATTCAAACCAACAGTCAGACTATAAAAATCATCAATGGGGAAACACGTGGCTGCAACCATGCGGTAGCATGCGGCTAACCGACATTTGTGATTTCTTACCTGTTTCACCATTGTGCTATATGATCGGTGTAAAGTCAGACCGGACTAAGTAGCAACATCTCAAAAGAAGAGAAAATGATAGGATTGAATCAATAATTTCTTCTTCAGCTACATTTCATTTGCGCCAGATTTGAAAAATATTATCATTAGCATGAATTATGAAATGAATCCATTGCGGATAATACCGTAAAGAATGCAAAGATTCAATTTTTGTACACGTTTTTCTCTGTATCAATGTAATATCGCTTAGTCCGGTTTGGCACAAAACCGACATCTTGCATGCGCGTGCGCTTTTTATTCGTTTTCACTGAAGTTAGACTGGACATACGGCATTTGGTAGAAATGCGGCTGCAAATATGGGTATTTCATCAACTTTACTAAAATATGAATAACTCAAAAACGAAGCATCGTAGCTATGTAATGTAAGCGAACAAAAAATTCTACACAAAGCAAGCTACAATCCTATGCAATAATATAGGGTACTTTTGAATAAAATATCGGAGATATTTTGGTTCGAACTAGAAAATGCTAGCCGTGAGTAATGATCAAAATTTTAAAATTTTAGTTATACCAAAAAATAGCTTAATTCCTTGCGCAACTTTACACGAGAGGGATTGTTGATATCTTTTACGTAAAAGTTTTAAAAATTCGAGAAAGCGCCGCAGCCGATCCTGTAACCTTTCGCCTTAATTTTGAGTAAAAAAATCATTCCTTCTCCCTTGTTTTCCGGCCGTAAAATAAGAACAGCAAATTAAAATTACCTACTGGTAGGTAATACATTTTAAGTGTGTAACTGCTATGAACTGTGTTTATTCAGTAACGGTTTATCCGGAATTTCCTTTCAAAGAGAATTTTGACAGTTGGCTTTTAACCCGTAATCACATGTTTGTCGAGAAATAACTATCATGGCACCAATTACAACCACCACCTCTAACTCGACGAGCGCCTATTCAAACTGACTATAAACATGCATATGTATACCAATTAATTTTCTTTTGTGCATTTAATATTATGTCACAGCACGTACGTCATCGGCCAACTTTCAACTATCTAACACGTTAAAGTTCTAAGTTCAGAAACATATCGGCTACAAGTTAACAAAAATTGTACTCAAACGCTATAGAACGAGACATTTGACAAAGAAAGCTATATTACTGCACGAAAATATCGGAAAGAAAAACAGGCGAGGCGACACACAGAAACTTACATACTACAAAAGCCAACTTTGGCAAACTAAAATGACTGACAACATGTCAGTTCATAAATATTACAATAGATGCAAAGAGACCGTACAGAACATACAATCATTGGCCAAGCAAAAACCTAAATATAGAAATAATTGGGATGCAATTAACGCGTTCACATTGGCAGCCTTCCTCGCCGGCTTGAAAGAGCTTTACTTTGGATACGCCCAGGCAGCGGAGCCCGCGGATATGGAAGCGGCATACGCTTTTGTTTGCAAATTTAGAAGTAAAGAAGGTACAGCAGCTAATATGGAAAACCTTAAAGAACCTAAATTTTAGCACAAAAGAGACTATAAAGAAAACAGCAACTACGGAAATAAAAACATGACCACGTATAAAAAACAGCAAACCAGCAAGACCAAAAAACAGAACAGAACGCCCGGATAACGAAATCGATCCCCACAGCCCATGGGATAAGGGTCAGTTTGATCTAGGTTGACACTCAATAACAAAACAAATACATAATAACGAAGTAACGGATGATGAAAAATCTTCGGAGTCCGAAAATGAAGAAGAGAACATTGACTTAAATTTTTGTTGGGTTCAGAAAAACTCCAAACCAGTTTAAACTATCTGCCATTCATTTTAAGCCAAAATAAAACGATTAACCAAATCATAAGACTTTTAATAGACACATGCGCGAATAAGAACATTATTCGCCCTGGTATTAAAACGAATTGTAGAGATACTAAAACACAAAAATTAAAAACATTTTCGGACAGCACACCATTAGAAAAAGGTAGAGCGAACTTCATCGGTCATAACCTTCCCACTCAGATGTATTACGAGTTAAAATTTCATGATTTTTACATTTCTTATAAAAGAAATGTATAGAATTCGCTCAAACTTTCAAGATTTTTTCCGAGGCCCGGAGGGCCGAGTCTTATGTACCAATCGACTCAGCTCGACGATTTGGGACAATGTCTGTGTGTGTCTCTGTGTGTGTGTGTGTGTGTGTGTGTGTGTGTGTGTGTGTGTGTGTGTGTGTGTGTGTGTGTGTGTGTGTGTGTGTGTGTGTGTGTGTGTGTGTGTGTGTGTGTGTGTGTGTGTGTGTGTGTGTGTGTGTGTGTGTGTGTGTGTGTGTGTGTGTGTGTGTGTGTGTGTGTGTGTGTGTGTGTGTGTGTGTGTGTGTGTGTGTGTGTGTGTGTGTGTGTGTGTGTGTGTGTGTGTGTGTAACGGACAAATTCTCATTCGTGTTTCTCAGCAATGGCTGAACCGATCGTATCCAAACCAATTTTAAATGAAAGAACTAAAAAACAGTATGAACGCTATTAATTTGTTTTTGATTCTGATGTTTAGTTTCCAAGATATGAATGTTTGAATGCGTAAAAATGGCGTTTTTAGCAGTTTTTTTTTTAAATTATCTGCCGAAATTGACAATATAGATTAACAATTTATATGTTTCTAGATAGCTTTAACGAATACCTTTCGAACAAGCTATAAATTGTTAAAATCGGACTATTAGTAAAAGAGATATTTAACATTAAATGCGGAAGAAAGATTTTTATCATTTCCCATTGCCAGAAATATGACCAAAAACATGTAATCTATTATTAACGCCAAAACGGCTTATTTTAGGTCAATAGTATCTTCGGAGAATTTAATGGAGGTAATATGCCTTTTCTTTTGGTATTGCTCTTTTGCTGATTAATCCCCCTATGAGTGAGATATTTTCACAAATTTTCGTGGAAGTGATTATATCGAAATGATGTCTTCAGCAAATTTGTAGCTCTTACTTTTACGAATAACTTTACTGAAGACTTCCAATATCTATTTTGAATACTTTAAAAGTTATGGCTTGTTGTTTGTTGATTACTCTTTGTCACCTATTTATTGTTCAATATAGTAATAATCCATTGAAATAAGCTAAACATTATTTCGATAAAACGAATTTTGTATTTCATTTTACTATTCACAACCGCTAGAAATAATCACCGAACACTTCCAAGTTGTCTGGAAGGAACTTGATAACTTATCAGTACAAAAATGTTCATTTGTGCGAACCTTTTGACTGCAATTTTTCTAACTTATAACCATCGGATCGATCTTAAACATATCGGAAAATGAAAAGCGAAATAAATAACTCCACGCAACGGCGTAGCCAAGAGAAGGTTTTGGGGTTTAACACCAGAAGGGTGTTCCCCCCACCACACAAAAAAAAAATGGATTGAAGTTGAAAATTTATTGATGCAGACTGATTTAATTCAATATTACAATAACAATTATCTGATCCCTACATTGATAACCTGTTGTTGTAAACATCATGAGGACTTTTGATAAATTGTCGGAATGGGGTCCTGATATGTAACTGATCTATTGGTCTTGATTTCACAGTTGTCTAATAGCATCAATATCAAATTCCTGCCTGAAAACATTCCAATAGAAAATTCCAGAGTTCTGTAATCAATCATAATCCTCAGATTTCTTTTCAAATTGAGCTCGCTTTTGTAGAGATGTACTGTAATAAGGGTCTTTATTTAATAGGAAGCGAAGTTAAAATTGATTTAATGTCTATGAAACATAGAACTGCTCACCAAAAATGTGCATAACTTTCAACATTTGCTAAAAATGTTGCCTTTCTCATTCAGTCTAAAATTCGTCAATCTAATCCCGACCCGGAGAGCCGAGTGTCATATGCCAATCGACTGAGTTCGTCGAGATCGGAAAATGTCTGTGTGTATGTATGTGTGTGTATGTGTGTATGTGGAAATAAATGTGACCTCTGTTTCTCAGAGATGGCTGGACCGATTTGCACAAAGTTAATCTCAAATGAAAGGTACAACCTTGATTATTGATTGGATTTCCGGTTCCGGAGTTACGAGTTGAAGAGTGCAATCACATAGCAAATTCCCATATAAACTGAAATGAAAAATTTTCTAAATCAAATTTGTATTTTTGATGCTAAATGACTTTAAAATGCATGAAACATTGAGATGTTTGACAAAAATTGACTTTTTTGGACTTTGGTACATTTTCGCCTTTCTCATATAGAAAGGTTATGCAATCACTCTAAAAATCGACAATCATACCGGCCCGGAGGGAGTATGCAGTGAGGGGTTTCTACTTTAAAATTAAAACTAGTTTAAATTTTCTTAACAAGTTGAAAATTTTCGGCAGGACCTGGACCTCCCGGATCTTTCTCCATGATCCGCCGCTGGTTTCAAGTGATGTTTCAGTATCACATAATATCTCAAGATCGTGGCTGTCGATCCATTTTATGTATGTGCAAATCGTACTGAACATGTAATATTCATTTCCACCATTGTATTGAACATAACCAGCCATGGAATCGTAGTCTGGACAAATGAGAAAAGTCCAATTGCACCACTAGATTGATTAAGACAGGTTTTTTTGGGAATGCGTCGAGTTGAGACGAAAACGTAATATGATTAATAACGAGGATAACACTTTCCGAATGTACAGAGAAATTTATGAAAAATGATGATTTCCTTTCGATTCTAGCAGGTTCTGATCGATTTTGATGAGCATTTTTGTTGTATGACCAATTATATGTATAGGTCAAATGTTTAAAAACAGTAATTTAAGGTCTAGATAGCATCGTTTTGAAACCGCCAATTTCGGAGGTATCTTCGATGAGTTTTACAAACGTTAAACAGCGCATCATTTGATAAAATAATTTTGACGGTATATCGTCCAAGAAGTATTTATGGTGAATTTTCTCAGGTTAATATTCATGACTACAATAAAGTCTCAACAAATTCGCTAAAGACACGAACTCTGTTACTATTTTCTGAAAAATTTATTCTGTATAATTTTAAAACTTTCAAAATTACGGTTTCGGAATTATGCCGTTTGGACAGTATGATCGATTTTCACCAAACCCCCACCAAACCGAATTTCTGGCTACGTCGCTAATTTCAAGTAAGTAGAAACAAAGTCGTTCTACACTCGTTCACAAGAAACTTTTTCGAATGCTGAATATCTATTATAATACATTGAAACCCCGATTTTATCAGCCAAATATGAACATATGTTTGATGGGCTCTAGCAGACGAACAAGACTGAATTCGAGTAAATCCTTTCTTGAGCATGTTTTCCTTATCATGAAGATGGAAATATGCAAAAATGAAAAATTCATCATAATCAGAAATAGTTATCAGACTATATCAAGGAACGGGAAGAATATTTGAACAGCTTGAGTTTATTATAAAGAAAAAAAATTGCCCGCTTTAGTCAATGTCCCTATTTTGTCAGCCTAAAATACGCCATGAGACTGATAAAAATGGGTCGTTATTGTATGTATTATTCACTGTGTTTCACGTTAATAGGTACATTTCATTTTTGGAGATTTTTTTATTGCATCGAACTACAACAATTTTTAGGTAGTTTTCAAGGGGTTATTTTATAGACTTCTTCCAAAATTTGGCGAACCTATTCCAATTCGTATACCAATTAATTGGTATACTTAAGAGTTTATATGTTGCAGATAGAGAAAATACTGAAATTTTCAGCTTTTTTTCTTACACAATATTACGAAAGCTTATTATACAAATTTTCCTAATAAGTTTGTAAAAATTATAAACTATTTGAATTTTTTTAATAGTTTTATTTTTTATTTAACCGTGATTTTTTAATAAATAGTGACCATCGCTTCACAACGTAGTCTATTTTTCATGGCTTGTGGTGAGCACGATCTCTCGAATTGCTGAACTGAAAATTATGGAATAGAAATTAATTTTTTGTATACTTTACAGATTTAACTCGCCGCGCAGATAGCTCTGAATTAGACCCGCTGGTGCCCTAAGACGATTTCGCTAGATTTTCAGAGCACTGTGCACCCAGTGCATTAACGTAAGTGACGGAAGGTTATCGAAAAGTTTCGTGAAAATGAAAATTCCAGTAATGATGATGATTTTCACAAACGGTTCGTTTTCGAGAGGTTTTTATTTGTTCTTTGGAATTAGGATTAGCGATAATAATTCAAATCAAGGATACTACTGGGAAGTCACCTTTAGAAAAAGTCGATGTCGAAGTAAAATTTGGAACTATGCACGCATGCACTTCAGAGATAGCGTGATATCAGGAGCTGCGATTTCAATTTCAACGCTTTTTTGTGAAAAGGGCGATACTCACAAATGTAATCATAAGGCTTTTTTCATACATGCGAATGAGGGCTTTGAAACGCAACAAATTAACCTAAAAATTTTGATTCTACGATATTGCTTTCTTAAACTACAGCAAAAAATACAACGGGCGAAACTGTATTTTTGTTTGTTTATTTAAAGTTTCGCCCTCCACGCTCCATGCAAACAAACAGGGCGATACTTTTTTTGCTAGCAGTTTAGAGGCGAAACTGTTATTTTTTAGGATTATCAAGCTGATACCAGCTGTAAATAGTAACAATGATCGCTATTGAAAAAACACGGACGAAATCGGTGGTGTAGAACGGTAGTTATTGTAAAAAACCGTAAGGGCGATACTTCAATGCTGATAGGTGGGACCGAAAAAGTAAACAATCGCCAAAGGGGTGATACTATCATTTTGTCAATTTCAATAGCAAAACCAAATTTTAATTTAATAATTTCAAATACTTTATGAAGTTTTGGGTTTCGATCACTGAATCATGCAATCTAGGATGTAAAAACACAATGGTTCTTAAATAGGAAATAAAACCAAGTCTGGAAATATTCACTGTTGATTTTCATTGAATGGTATCACTGCTAGTATCGCCCTTTTCAAGAAAAAGCGTTGATTTCTTAGTTCTCAGTCGCGTTGGAAATTTGAGTAAAGTATAAACTTCAAATCGATTAAAAAAAAAATCGATTTTTTTGGCTCAGTACAATATATAACCCCTTTAGGAAAATTCAGTTTTCCCTCCACAATTCAGTATTAACAGAGCATTAACAATAATTTGTTGGTATGTCTATTTTATGGGCCATTTTTTCGCTTTCCCATTGATTTGGTTAGAGATTTCTAGCACTGATGTTGTCCTATGCTGATTTGAGCGATTCTCTGAGTCCTGCCACTACCCCATGTAGTATGTGTTATCAAAAACATCGCGAAGCATCAAGCTCTAAATGCTCTCAAACGATATAATATCCGAAGAGAGTGATAAGAGTTATAAGAAATGTCTCATCACACTGTTAGGTGGATTAAAAGCGTTTTTTTTTATCAATCGATACTAGCTTCCTTAAATTTCTCAATGTCCCTATGTCGAGTGATTTTCTATTGCTGCTTATTTTATCGACTTTCTAACTAATATAATAGTTAGTCTGGCAGGATCGCCAATGTAATATCTTGCTACGCGCAAGATGATTGATTGGAAGCCATTTGTTAGTACTACTGAGGAAATCACTCGGCATGGGACTTCCTTGTGTATGACTCACCTCTTCGAGACTCTACTGCACAATGACGCTGGCAAAGGACCATCGTGGCAGTGTCCAACATCCGCTGTGTAGTGGCAGTGGTGCCAGTATTGTTGGCGGGATAGCAGCCTGCCGAGTGAGAGACTGAGGGGTGAGACAAGTAAGTTATACCTCACACGGCAGGTTCGCTAGTGCAACGTTGGTCCAAGCATGCCGTGGCGACCAGCGACTGTTTCGCTCGCGCGTTGTTTTTCGCATGCCGGGTAACACAAAAAATCAAATATTTTAAAAACCATATGCCGGCTCAAAATTTTTTCTTGGAATTGAAAGTAGATAATATACACAACATTTTACAACTTAAACGGTATGAATATCGCGTGAAGAAACCGATTAAAACCACATATGTTCGAAATTTTTTTTAAAAATAGTAGAAATAGTTAACATTTGTTAAACATTTTTTCGGCATTTTCTAGACTAAACATTTGTTAAACTACCACTGAAGTTTGATGCAATTCGAAATTAAACTTTGGCTGTAAAAAATATTACAAGAAAAGGTGTATAAATTTTCAAATAACCAAAACTATTATAAATATTTAGAATAACGACAAAATATTTCACGAAGATGTTTACAGGTACCTAAAATTAAAACATATATATATATATATATATATATATATATATATATATATATATATATATATATATATATATATATATATATATATATATATATATATATATATATATATATATATATATATATATATATATATATATATATATATATATATATATATATATATATATATATATATATATATATATATATATATATATATATATATATATATATATATATATATATATATATATATATATATATATATATATATATATATATATATATATATATATATATATATATACAGATTGGCATCACTGTTTGCTATATTCCGGTCGTCAGTAGAGCTGATAGTTTTTTTTTGATTTTTTAGTGTTTCACACTCGCGATTATTTTTATTCTCGTTTTATCTGTATATCGTTTTATTCGGTAGTACGTGTGCATTGAAATTTCGTGACTTCAAGCACGATTATATCTACCGGTGTGATTCGTGAAAGTGATTGTTTTTGGTTGTGATTTTTGTTTTCACTTGACATTATCACTGCACAGACGTTACGCTCAATTTTTTCGCCAAAATCGACATCTGCTGGCGGGTAGTTGAGTTGTCGCACGTTGCGTGCAAGTTCGCTTCCATTGACGCACGTTACCCGTTAGCGTTTTCCTGCGCATATTGCATACCCGCTAGGCGTTATTTCTACATCAACAGCATGGCTTGTAAGAACTGCTCGAAAGTGGTTAATGATTCTGATCGAATCACATGTCGTGGATACTTCGGAAATTCGTTCCACATGATATGCGTCAAGATGGATTATGATGTTCGTGACGTCCTGGGAACCCACCCACGGAATCTATTCTGGATGTGCGACGGCTGTGCTGACTTATTCTCGAATGATAATTTTCGTAGAATGGCTTCGCATTGTTGCGACATAGTGCCTGACAACAATTCTCTGAAATCTATAAAGAACGACATAGCTGATTTGAAAGATGTTGTCAAAGCTCTCTCGGTTAAAGTTGACTCAAAACCGCTATCCCCAACTATAACGCCTTGGAATCGAATTGCTGAATATAATCCAGTTTCAAACACGCCTAAGCGCAAACGGGAAGATGATTCGCTCAAAACAAAAATTCCAAATATTCGTGGATCCAAAGCTGCGTTTGAAACAATAAAAACAATTTCACCACCTGAGGAGCTGTTATGGGTTTACTTGTCAGCATTCGATCCCAGCACGACGGATGATGAAGTTTCTACCCTTGTGAAAGATTGTCTGGGGGAGAATCTGCAACCGAGAATAGTTCGTCTAGTTCCTAAGGACAAGGATCTCTCAACTTTGAGCTTCATTACTTTCAAAGTTGGCGTTAGCAAATCATATAGGGATAAGGCTCTGTCCAAAGACTCTTGGCCGGAGAACATCTACTTTCGTGAATTTGTGACCAATTCAAAAATCCAACGACCTATCATCAGGATTACGGCGGAGAAGAATCCATCTGGTGGTGAACAGTAGCGCCAAGCTGTTCCGGATAAACTCATCTGTCCAACTTCTTGTATCCCGGCGAGCGATTTAGATTTACCTGGCGAATCGGCGACTTCTTCTGTGTCAGGTAAAGCCAAGAAGGGTATATGTCCTTCCGAAGCAATACAAGATGCTGCACGCCCTCAATGTAAATTTCACTTACAGTCTGCTGATGAACACAACTCTACCACCGCTGTGAATCTTCAATGTCAAAAACAAAATTTGGATCCCATCGTAACGAGCACGTCTCTTCATAGCACATTCGGCTCTACAACGATCACAGAAGGACTAAGCACTCTATGCTATGCTGGTATGACTCATCGCACCCTGGGACGCACTGCTGCTAGCACTATGGAAGCCCTAGATCCCCCTGCCACAGTCGAGCCATTGCAGCCAGCGTTCACCAGTCGTCCCGGTCCTGTGTGCAGGAGTGGTGAAGGGGTCTTCCAAATCGATACCAACGGCAATCAATCGCGGCATTCAAACCTACAAATATATTACCAGAATGCCGGTGGTATGAATTCAGTAATCGAAGATTATTTGGTAGCAAGTTCGGATGAATGCTTCGACATAATCGCCCTCACAGAGACGTGGCTTAGCGATAGCACTCTGTCAGTGCAAGCATTTGGTGCCAACTACGATGTTTTCCGAACTGATCGCAGCTCACGTAATAGTCTCAAGGCTACCGGCGGCGGGGTACTTGTGGCTATCCATCGTCGATTGAAAGCGCAACTGATTGACGATACTTTGGAGGTCTGTGTCGAGCAGGTGTGGGTGCGAATCAAACTGGCTGGCTACGCACTTTTTCTTTGCGTGGTTTATCTTCCACCGAACCGCACTCGCGATTCGACATTGATTGATTCACATACTGAGTCACTGGAACGGATTTCCGCTCAAGCAAGCCCGGTTGATGAGATCCTGATTGTGGGTGATTTCAATTTCTCCGGATTAAAATGGCGCTCTGCTTCTGACGGATTTATGTTCGCTGATCCCGAATTGTCATCTTTTCATGCTGGTATCACCAGTTTGCTTGACTGCTACAGTCTAAATCTGCTGCGCCAAACGAATAATGTGGTGAACGAGAACAACAGAATCCTTGATCTCTGTTTTTCGAGCAAATCTGACTACGCGCCAAAAGTTACCGCAGCACCGTTCCCCCTGGTAAAGACTGTTAGACATCACCCTCCCCTGCATATATTGCTTGAAGCAATTCGAGTGAAGCATGACTGCAATGCTTCTGACACCGTCAGCTATAATTTTAGAAAAGCCAACTATAATAGCATTATTGACTTCCTGTGCAACGTAAGTTGAAGTCCGAACCTAAAACATTCTGGAAGCATGTAAACGAGCATAGAAAGGAATCCGGGTTGCCTTCAACGATGAGCTATGGAGGACGTATGAGCTCTAGTTTACAGGAGATCTGCCAACTATTCTCTGAAAAGTTCGCGAGTGTTTTCTTCAACGAGAAACTGACACCGACCCAGGCTTCACGCGCGGCTCTCAATGTACCTCAATCATACCAGTCTTTGAACTCTATCAATATCGACAATAATATGGTACAACTGGCGATTAGCAAAATGAAGGCTTCAACCTCGGCAGGCCCAGATGGTATACCAACTATTATTCTAAAAAATGCTCTGCCGGTCTAATTGAACCTCTTTGTCATCTGTTTCAATTGTCGCTATCAACCGGAGTATTTCCCGAACTCTGGAAATCGTCCTTCATGTTTCCAGTTCACAAAAAGGTGATAAAAAGGTAGTTGACAACTACCGTGGTATTACAACGCTAAGCGCAGTTCCTAAGCTGTTTGAAATGGCTGTGTTGGAACCCATCTCCAGCCACTGCAAACAGTATATCTCCGAGACTCAGCATGGATTTATGCCGAAACGTTCAACATCTACGAATCTTCTGTCGTTCACAACATATGTTACAGATGCTATGTCGGACGGCCTTCAAACTGACGTTATCTACACGGATCTTTCAGCTGCTTTTGACAAGATAAATCACGCTATTGCAGTGGCAAAATTGGATAGACTTGGCTTTGGTACTAATATTCTCCGTTGGATGCAATCGTATCTCAGTGATCGTCGATAGCAGTCAAGATAGGTGATTGTGTATCCGAAGAGTTCTTTGCTTCATCTGGTATTCCGCAAGGCAGCCATCTCGGTCCATTGATTTTTCTTCTGTATTTCAACGACGTTAACTTTTGTTTAGAAGGACCACGGTTGTCTTTCGCCGACGACCTCAAGTTATACCATAGAATACGGAATACTGATGATGCAGCTTTCCTTCAACGCCAACTGGAAACCTTTGCGGAATGGTGCGAGATCAACCGAATGACCCTAAACCCCAAGAAATGTACGGTCATTACGTTCTCGAGGAAAAAAACGCCAATTCGATTCGATTACTGTCTAGCTGAATCCACGATTGACAGAGCGAATTGCGTCAAAGATCTCGGAGTTTTTCTCGATGAACAACTGACGTTTAAACAGCATATCAGCTATATTGTCGCAAAGGCATCACGCTGTTTGGGGTTCATAATGAGAATATCTAAGCACTTTTCAGATATTTACTGCTTGAAATCTCTCTACTGCTCACTCGTTCGATCAACTCTGGAATATTGTTCAGTTGTGTGGAACCCTCATTATCTCAACGGTGTCCATCGAATTGAGACAGTACAGCGCAGATTTGTTCGGTTTGCCCTTCGTCGATTGCCTTGGAGCAACCCTCACCAGCTGCCAAGTTATGAAAGCCGGGGTTTGCTTATTGGACTCGATACATTGCAAGTGCGACGGGATCTATTCCGTGCTATGACGATTTCGGATATTTTGCAAGATCGAATTGACTGCCCCGAGCTTCTCAGTGCGATAAATATGAATGTTCGCCCTCGCGCCCTTCGCAATAATTTATTCCTCCGATTACCTCTTCGCCGGACTAACTATGGAGTAAACGGTGCCATCATTGGTTTGCAGCGGACCTTCAACAGAGTGTCATCCGAGTTCGATCTTCACATTCCACGTAGCAGATTACATGTTGACTTTTTAAATAGATTAAGAAATTATCATTAGGACCACACTGTGTCTGTTGATATTAATTAATTAATAAATATATATATATATATATATATATATATATATATATATATATATATATATATATATATATATATATATATATATTATATATATATATATATATATATATATATATATATATATATATATATATATATATATATATATATATATATATATATATATATATATATATATATATATATATATATATATATATATATATATATATATATATATATATATATATATATATATATATATATATATATATATATATATATATATATATATATATATATATATATATATATATATATATATATATATATATATATATATATATATATATATATATATATATATATATATATATATATATATATATATATATATATATATATATATATATATATATATATATATATATATATATATATATATATATATATATATATATATATATATATATATATATATATATATATATATATATATATATATAGGGGAAGCCAAGGCTATTCGGACCTACTTAAACAAATCGCCCTTTTAGGTGGATAGATGTGAAAAAAGTTACCGGTCAAAAGTCCTAATTGTTAGTTTAAAAGCTCAGCGCTAGGCGACGATTTGCAAATCTCTACGTTTTTACAGCCTTTTACAATGTAGGGGTAATTCGGACCTCCCTACGGGACAATTCAGACCGTCATTTTTCTTTAAATTTTTTACAATGGAATTATGTTTACCTATGAATTAGTTACAAGAGACACTCCTTAAGAAGCAAAAAAATAGAGGGTTGTGTACAAGACACGACCACCGACATTGAAAATGCGACATGATTAGCGAACACCACGTGTACCATCATCGCATCAATATAGTATTATGTTTCAGAGCACACACGCCTTACGTTGTTACTTTTATAGCGGTAAGCTTGAATCTAGTTGGTACCGCCACACGGTACTATCTTTGATTTTAGGCCCGAGTTTAGTCCGGCCTAAGACGTTAGTACCTGTCATTACAGAAATGGCTGCATCCTGAAGCCAAATGAAAACAGTGTAAGAGGCCGCCATGTTCCTCTTGCATACATCTCAATAATTTGAATCAACTTTTCGAACTTTATGTGCCATATTATGGCCCATGTTGCACAAAAATCATATGAGGGCAAGTAAGCAAGTTTTATCCCGTACGAAAAACAAGTGTAATCGAATTTTAAATGCACTTTTTTAAATATTCTTTATCGTCCTATATCTAGAAGGTGCTACACGCTCATTTCAAAATGCCACATCGAAGAGTTATATTGTAGGTTAGCAGAAGTCGAATCATATTGAAAAAAACTGTCGAACGAAATTTTATAATTGGATTCAGAGATGAAAATTGTTTTCGTTCGTTAGTTTACCTATGGCTATCAAATGAGTGAAGTTTAGCTTGCTCACATTGTTTTAGTTATTTTAACATGAGGAAAAGAATATATAATCACAATTTGTTCCCTTTTCTAGTTGTATCTTCTCTCAAAGAACACCATAAGCAAGTGGAAGTTTATTTATATTTTTACTGCTTTCGAAAGAGTTCAAAACTAAGATTGAATAAAAAATTGTAAATGAAGCCATGCCATATAGCCTAAGTAACACTTTTAAATATGACGGCAAACAAACTGTTACAAATATTATCATTTTGATCGTTATTTAAATGTTATCGGAGCTTGTTTGTATTGTTTCGTAATTTATAATTTTCTAGCATATCTTGAACGATTTGCATTTCCGCTGTAGTACAATTTTTTGTTTAATTCTTTATGATAGAACAGATATGCACAGGGTATGAAAGAGCTGTGAAAGCTGAAACTAGACAGATGACTTGGCAAAATTACGCAAAAAGTTGAATACGGAAAAATCGCTTAAATCGTGTCGGAACTTAAGGGGGGTTGTGTAAGGTATAATCGGCAAAAAATTGGATACTTTAATTTTTTTTTCGATGCAAAGATTGTCTTTTCAGTCAGGCGCCACATCGAAAACTGTACACCATAACTCAAAATCTACTGGACCAAACGTTGAGACATTTGCACAGTTGTTTTTCACAGCATTTCACAAGTAGTTAAGGGAGCTTTTATTTTTTGGTCGATTTTCGATTTTTTCGTAGTACTTTGAAACCAAAGTCCGATTATTGCTAAAACAACGATTAACATGTTATTGTAAAGTAATAATATTTAGCAGTTTGCAAAAAGCTCTTGTAGTTGCCTGGGCAATGATGTGAAGAAGAAGAAGAACTGTGCAAAATTCAGAACGATTGGTCCAAGAAATTTTGTCTGCATCCAGTATCAGGTTCAATTTGTAAATTTATAATTGTCAATTCATTATCAGACAGATGGCAGACTATAGGAAAAAAAACTAATTATAATTTTTATTACTTAAAATTACTGGACTTTTGGTATTTCAGGCTTGATTGGGTAGTCATGCTGATAATTTGAATTACTTCATTTTCAGCAAAGTAGGTCTGCCAAATTCTATATGCATGGTTAGTAGACTAGTTGGGTAGAATGTTATAATAATTTTTAATGTGTTGCAGAACAGCAACTGATACAAACTTTTCAAAAGATGTAAGCTTCCACTCTTTTTCTATAAGCATTTGATTTAATTTGGATTTAATTTGTCAGATTTGGCTGAACTGACTACTAAGTGTAATGTTAGAGAAGCTCTTCAAGCCCTTGGAGTGGCTAGCGCCTAACAATACAACTCTATAACGTTCTCGATAGTATGCACCATTATTAGCAAAATATCGTTTTAGTCAATTATGGATCTTAAATAATAAATTGTTTAAGTGGTTACTCCACTGTAAAAATTTAAAACAATCGATTTTCTATTTATTAGTCTAAAACGTGCTTTAGGATGCAAAAAATGATATCCCAAAACATGGAGAACGAAAACAATTCAAAAATATACAAATCTCGACAAACATATGATTACGGCGTGTAAGCCAACTGTCAAAATTCACTTTGAGAGGAAATTCTGGACGTAATCATACGTTTGTCGAGAAATTTTCAATTTTGCCGCAACGCTTCTTATGTATAACCCATGTGCACTGCAAACCTTACCCGCGTTTTTCTAGAAACCACTGGCCGGAAATGTATCTCGAACAAATGATTTTTGGTCGCTTTGAAATTTTCACAGTATATTCAAAATTGATTTCTCCAGTCACGTACGCAGGATTAAATTTTTTTATTGCTTACCTATTTATTGATTAACAATTTTGTGTAGATTTTTATGACATTTTCTACGTTTTATCACTCAAAACTGCGCCATTTCGCTTAAAATCAAAATATCGAAAAAATCCTACGTACATCGCTATTGACATAAGGAATCAGAAAAACTTTAGTTTTTGGCGCTAGGTAAAAAATCACGGGAGATAGATTTCCGACCATGGATCCCTTTCAAAGAACGCGCATGAGGTGAAAATGCTGCAGAGCCGCCATCTTGTGATGAAATTGCTCGAAAAAAATATTTTATTTGATACAATACTTATGTTATAAATCCCATTCAACAAGATGTCGATTCACCAATGAGCAATAAAAAAATTCTCGAAATAGTCAGATTATTAAATGGCTTTAACAGTGAATTTTAAATTAACTTTATTGTACAGTTTTTTAACATAGCCGTGTATTGCTGATCAGAACGCAGCAATGCAAATGGCAGCATCATGTTACCGGAAAAAGACAAAAATATGCAAAAAATTGTCATGCTTCTCCTGTGCACACATTTCGTTATTTTCAATCCTCTCTTCGGCTTTCTTCTGGATAAATATGGCTCCCTTTGCTCGCAATAAAGATGGCAATAAATAAGCCAGTTTATCAGGTATTTCCTACCTGCAAGCACTGTCGAACTACACTAATAAAATAAAATACCAATTAATGCGTCGAAAACTACGCATTTTCAAAAAAAGTTGAATAACCCATTAAGTGGGTAAAGAGTTCGTATCCATAAATGAATACAGCTCTTGTACGTCAACCTGGGCATGCTTTACCTTTTATTTTTCGCAGAACTGTTACAACAAAACGCGTGAAAAATATCCATTCATGAAAATCGCACCAGAATGAAAAATACTGTCAATAGAATTATTTCTGAATTAAAAAAAAAATAAAATAACATTCATTTCACATTATTGTCTCCTTAACTACTTAACAAAATAAAACTGCCAACTGGATATATTTTTGGTGGCTGGATCTTTTGGCTGCTCTAAAAATGCCAAACTTGCGCATATTTGCAACATCCTCAGTAGTTTAAACAGCCGTTTTTACGAGCATTGCCGAAATGTTCCGTTTCCGCCACGTATTCAGATGCAGGCCGGTAATTTGCAGGTTCCGCTACGAACCTTAGTTTGCAGGTAAACTCGCTTAAAATAATTCTTAATGACTTTTCACTCATTATTAAGATCAGTATATCCATTGACATTATCTCATCGAGTAGTTGTGAAATGAATAAAAAGCACCCATTGTTAGAAGCAAAAAATACCAATTTTTTGACAGCTCGAATAACTTCCGAAAATGGGCAACTTGAATACATAAAATGAGTAAAAAAATTTTACCGTGTTTATCTACCTGCATTTTTTTATTTCCTCGTTCTTTCCTTCTCTCTACACGCTTGATTCCAATTGCACATCAAAGGGTTACAGTAGAGCACGTTTGGATAAATTGAGATCAATTCAATCAATTCAGATCAAAGTTGTTTTTGTGAATTAGAAGCAGAACTACAATAGGAATTGTTTTGATTCTTTTCTTTTAGATTATCGCTAAGAGAATAAGCGGGACCATTTAATTCGTTAATATAAATCGATAACATATTTTCACGAATTATTGCCCATATATCTATTGTATCACACATCAAAAAAGTAAACAACGGAAGTAAATTATTGTTTTAGGGGATAGATCCAAACAAATGACAATTGGATATAGATCGTAAAATGCAATATTTTATGAATTTTCCTACACTCGTGGTTATCATATTGAATCAGAATGTTAACAGCTTAGAAATTAGCTCCACAAATACTCTAAGCTAAGAGTAAATAATTGATTTTAAATATGTGCAATGTTCCAATAAGAATAAAATCACATAAAACATCTGAACACAAAATATTTTGAAATGTATTGTGAACACAACGGTGATCAATATATTTATTTCGATTTTTGGCATATGCATCAATAGTTCTGAACAACCGGTACATTATTCCAAAACATTGCTTGAACCGCGAATCAGAAAAGAATATGACATAAATATGGAATACGTCATATTAAAATATTAATTAACTCTATAGAAATATTTAAACAGGTATAAGATTCTGTCAGTTGTTGTAATGATCATAAGTTGGTTTGAAGCAAAATTGCGTATAAACAGCACAAATAGTTACAGGGTGTTGGTAAAAATATATTGCTAGGATCTTTTAAACTCTCATTTATGTTTTAATGTACTTATTATTTTATTCATAAAATCATAGAAATTTTGTTAGCAAATAAAATCGTTCCAATTTGCATTGATGCATTATAGAAATATATTTATATTCTGTCTGCCACAGTGCAAAAAATATATATAACGCTCGTGAATATAAATGATCATTCTGTCAAAGTTTAATTTTTTGTTTGATCTTTGTTTACTTTTTATTTAAACCTCGCTGAAAAACGTGTATAATTTTAATTCGCAGGCCTTCATTGATAATTGATCTTTATTTCAAACTTGTGAAAATTCACTTGAAACGAAAATAAATGTTCTCCCCCACGTCGATAGGTATCATGTTCAATTAGAATGACACTCACAGTTCATTTTAAATTCAAATTGAAATATTTTAACCAATTTCTTAATCAAAGTTTGAAATCTCGACAAACATATAATTCCGGCTTAAAAGCCAACTGTCAAAATTCTCTTTGAAAGGAAATTCCGGACAAACCGTTACTCGCCAATCACAGATGTTGGCAGTAAACAAAAGAGAAAAATGTTCTCTTCCATTAACTGCTATGAACTGTGTTTATCCAGCGACGGTTTGTCCGGAATTTCCTTTCAAAGAGAATTTTGACAGTTGGGTTTTAACCAGTAATCATATTTTTATCGAGAAATAACTATCATGGCACCAATTACAACCGATGGTTCAGCCACCTCTAACTCGACGAGCGCCTATTCAAACTGAATGATAACATGCATATGTATATCAATTTATTTTCTTTTGTGCATATTATGTCACTACAAAGTACTGTACATCATCGGCCAACCTTCAACTGTCCAACACGTTAAAGTTCTATGTTCAGAAACATATCGGCAAAAAGTTGACAAAATTGTTCTCAAACCCTATGGAACGAGATATTTGACGAAGAAAAGCTATTTTACTGCAAGAAAATATCGGAAAGAATTTACTCATTTTCTTTAACTTGAAATTGTTGTTTTTTAACATTGACGTGTAACGCAGATCAGAACGCAGCCATATAAATGACAGCATCGTTTGATTAAAGCTTACCAAATATTTTAGGCCGGTTTAAAAGTTAGTCCGGTTTAAAAACAGTTAGTACGGCTTTGTGCTTACGGCTATTAATGTTATTGTTCACTGATAAAGATACAGAATTGAATGTTATCAAGCACAAATTTAAGACAAGCTAATAAAAGGAATTTTTGCAAATATTTGTTTATATTATGATTCTCTAGTAAAGGAACAGAATTAACAAGCGCAAACTTAATACAAATTAATAAAAGGAATTTTCTAATTGAATTCTTTTTTTGCATTATGTATTCGTCCTAATAAGAACGATTTGCTGATAACTGCGTTTTGTGATACGGGAAGAGAATCTTTTGAAAGATTCGAATCTTGCCGGCGATTCGCTTCTGCTGCGTACACACACGAACATTTCTCTTTCGCAGCTCATGTCAAATGAGCACTTTGTGAAACAAGTTGATCTCTTTTATCAACATTTTGGCGTAGATGGAAGACCATCCGTTTGTACGACAAAAAAAATATTTTCATCTTTGTTTTAAGTGTGCCTTTCGCTTAGTGACAGGGTTGCCACATTTATTGATTTCCTTGACGGTTTTGCAAAAACCTTCGGGTTTGTATTTTATTAATATGAGGAATATTTGATCATATTATGATTCACTGGCAATGGTACAGAATTGACAAGCGCAAACTTAATACAAGTTAATAATAGGAATTTTCTAATTGAATTCTATTTCCATTATGTATTCGTCCTAATAAGGACGGTTTGCTGAAAACAATGTTTTGTGAAACGGAAAGAGAATCATTTGAAACGATTCGAACCTTGTCTGCGATTCGCTTCTGCTTCGTACACACACGAACATTCCTTTTCGCAGCTCATGTCAAATAAGCACTTTGAGAAACAAGATGATCTCTCTTATCAACTTTTTGGTGCAGATGGAAGACCATCCCTTTGTACGAAAAATAAAAATATGTTCATCATTCTTTTTGGTGTGGCTTTCGCTTAGTGACAAGATTGCCATATTCATTAATTTTCTTAAAGGTTTTGCAGAAACCATCGGGGATTATTATTTTTAATATTTGCTTATATTATGATTCACTAGTAAAGGAAAAGAATTAACAAGTTCAAATTTAATACAAGTTAATTGAAGCAATTTTCTAATTGAATATATATTATATATACGTCCTAATAAGGACGAAAATCCTATGGAATGATTTGAGCCTTGCCAGCACGACTTATATGAACGGTATGAACCAGCAATTTGCCGTCTCATTTCTGTTCTGCCATCGTCATTTGGAACTGCGAACAAAATCCTTCCAGCGGACACAAATAAACGTTCCCGTCCTGTTGTAGCTCGTGTCACATGAAAGATCTAACAGTTATCCTACAAGCAACAGTAGCGATAATCTAACTCGTTCTCCAAACTGTGATTTAATAGCTGGTTCGTACAATATAACATTATGGAAATGTCTTTCATTTTTATTACACTTGGTAAGTATATATAAGAGCACGTTTTTGCATTCATCGCGGTATCGGTTTGAATCGGAGTTTTCTATGTGATCGACCTCCACAACCCGTAACTCCGGAGCCGGAAGTCGGATGGAGATGGAATTTAATATCAGTTTCCGGGGACGCAACACCTTTCATTTGAGACTAAGTTGATAAAATGGTCTAGCCATTTTCGAGAAACCAATATAACCGTTATTCTGAACTTGGATACTTCAGGATCCGTCGATGGTGGCCAGTGTGGCCAAAGAGACTTTGCATGACTGTTGGGGACCTAGATCTACAAATTCAACAGTTGTGTTTACATTTTGGAAAAAAATTCACCTTTTTACATTCATCGCAGAATTCGTTAGAATCGGGATTTGCTGCGTGATCGTACATATCACCTTGTAATTCAGGAACCACAACTCGGATCTACACAAAATTCAACAGCACCTGATGGAGCTTTCATTTAAAATTAAGTTTGTCAAAATCGGTTCAGAAAATTCCGAGAAACCGATGTGGACAAATCAACAAATTTTGTTTTGTAACCATACTCTTCAACTCGTAATCCGGAACAAGATGTCGTTTGAAAATGAAATTCAATAGCAACCTATGGGAATATTATACCTTTCATTTGAATCTTAGTTTGCAAAAATCGGTTCAGCCATCTCCGATAAACCGATGTGTACATTTTGTTAACAAATCCGCACATACACACACATACATACATACATACATACATACATACATACATACATACATACATACATACATACATACATACATACATACATACATACATACATACATACATACATACATACATACATACATACATACATACATACATACATACATACATACATACATACATACATACATACATACATACATACATACATACATACATACATACATACATACATACATACATACATACATACATACATACATACATACACATACATACACACAGATATTTTGCGATCTCGGCGAACTGAGTCGAATATTATATGAGACTCGGCCCTCTGGGCCTCGGTTAGAAAGTCGGTTTTTGGAGCAATTGCATAACCTTTCTATATAAGAAAGGCAAAAGAATAATATTTAATTAGCTTAATAAGCATGAGTTCAATGTTATCTTCATGTGATTATAATTTGGAAAGGTTGGTGGAATGGATTTGAACTTGTAGGGAATGGGGGGTTAGAAGAGTGGGAGTGGAGGTTGCGCCAGAAATCCTTCATCTTATTTCGGTATACGGGGTGGATGAAGGAAATGCGGGCGTGAGGGTGGAGGAGGGGAGTGATGAAGGAGGGAGGTGTAAGGGCAAGGTGGGGGAGGGGCGGCGACGCAATACTCAACTGCATATTTTGCCTTCCATTTGAGACTTGGTTTGAGAAAATCGGTTCAGTCATCACCGAAGAAACGATGTGACTTTAATTGTGGAATATGTCCGGAATTCCGGACTCCCGGAATCGTCGATAGTGGACAATATATTCAAAGAATGTTTGATTGGCAATCAGTGATCTAGATCTGCGATTAGAAGTAATTTGATGATCATTTCAATAGTTTTTAGCCTTGAGGTATTACGATTGTACCGATTTATATGGGAAATTCCAGTGTATCCTTACTAACACCCCTGTAACTCCGGAAGCAAGAGTCAGAACCGAATGAAATTCAGCAGCAGTCAATGGCATTACAGTATCTTTCATTTGAAATCAAGTTTACAAAAATCGGTAGAGAATTCGTTGTGGAATGGGTGTGATATTAGCTTAGGAACTTGGCTGGTTCCCCGGGGGCGTCATGGACCGTCAGAGGTGGCCAATGTGGTCAAAGCTGCTTTGATTGATCATTAGTGATCCAGACCCGCAAACTAGAGTAATGTTACATCAATTTTAATATGTTTTACATCATTTGAACATCATGGTGGTACCAGTTTATATGGGAATTTGCTGTGTGACCGCACTCTTCAACCCGTAACTCCGGAACCGGCAGTCGGATCAACTAAAAATTCAACAGCAGCTTATGGGAGCGTTATACCTTTCATATGAAACTAAGTTTGCGAAAATCGGTTCAGCCCATCTCTGAGAAAATTTTTGAAGGTTTTTTGTCCACGTGGTGTATGAACGGCCCTTATAGTACGCAATATCGCAATTGAATAAAAACGCTCGCGCTTAAATATCAGCTTAAAAATACCTTGCCGTAATGAAAACTAGGCATGACGGTTCGGGACAACCACATTATATTCAAATCACAAAACAAATAGTTTTCCTTTTGTTCTAGCATAACGGCATCGCATAATTATTATTATTAATTGTAAATAATGCCAGATTTATATATAGGCACTAAAAAAGATTGTTTCCATAATTTAGGGAACTGTCCAGATTGCAAGGACATTAAACAGCCAGAACAATGGGACAGTTAACTCGGTTGCTAGGTTTTTTATAAATAATGGCGGGATTCCATCAGGGTCAGAACCTTTTGATGCATCTAAATGTTTTAGAGCATTGAAAATGTCTTATACTATGACATGATTGACACTAATATCCATAGGAAAATCGGGAAGAAAAGCGAAACAATCGCGATCACAGTCTTGTTTAGAAAAAGTCGTATATATTTCTTGGAAGAATGTTGCAAATAGGTTGCAGATTTCTTCCGAGCTATCATGTACTTTGTCATCCAAATGCATTGTTGATGGGAAATTGTCTGATTTTAATTTAGTCTTGGCGTAGTTGAAAAAAATCTTTGGACAAGATTTGATATGCTGTTCCGTTTTTGAGTTATAATTCGCCTGATATTGTCGTAATGGACCTTTCTCGTCAAAAAATTTTATATGATAGGATGCTTCCTTTTTTATCCCCAATTCGTTACTTCCTACTGCCGCGATGATTTGGAACCTCTAACTATTGAAAAAATCAAAAATAGTGCAAGCTGCTCATTTAACCCCATATTCTGAATACCTATCTTGCCTTGTTTCCCCGTATTTTTACACCATTTGGATGAATTTCCTGTGGGGAATACTAAAAGGATGCCAGATCTGCATATATATTAGTAAATCTGTAGATTTTGCATTTTCACTGCAGATCTTTTGCAGATTACAAATATTTAGCAGAACAAAGCCTATGCCAGCCAATTTATACACCAGCCTTCAACATTTTTGATCATTTAAATCATATACATACTACATTTCTACGTCGCATTTATTGAAGATTTTTGTAGCAATTTGCAGACTTTTATATTTTTACTGCAGGCTATTGTTTAAATAGACCTGGCATCACTGATGCTGAAATGATTCAATCATATACCTGTCAAAAAAATAGAGCATTGTATGAAAATGTATAACCTCACTTTTCTGACTGTTCGGTGTACTTGTTTACCTAAGACTTGTTTACACGGACTTTTAAAATTTACATTACTTGAATACATTCGATGCTCTTTGAAAGAATATCAACTCAAGAGGGATGAGGATTGGTTCATACATTGACCAATCGGCGCTGGATGTAAAACCCGGTGGCATATGCTGAATCGAAAGATCAAGCATTGGGCTATAAAACGATTGCTTTCTGGATGATGGATAAGGATTTGTACACATTTGTTTGTTTGCTCATGGGTTAATTCCTAACAAGATGATCCGATTGATTATTCATTTTTAGGTGGTGAAGTTTACCTGAACTTTATAGGTAACGAATTTGGTCGATGGTAAGTTGTTGAAATGATTTTGATCGTTCAATGCCCATATCGAAGAACGTTTCCATTGGTCAGAAGGCCTACCAGCGTATGATAGCTGCGAACATGAGGACAAGGTTATCGCTTTCGAATGGAACAATCATTTATTATTCGTGTTCAAGTTCCATTACAGTAAAAGTTTCGTCGATTATCGCATTGTAGTTGATTTAGCCGGAAAATGCAAAATAGCGCTCGGCACTGACGATAAGGAGTAAGAAGGGTTTGATTGGAGTGATAATAATGCAGAGCATTATATATTCTGGTAGAATATCAGGGAGGAGAAATTATATGTAAATTTATATTATATCCCGAGTTGCCATCATTTTGGCACCGCAATAAAGCTATCTGCAACTGCTGTCTTGTTCAAATTGGCACGAAATAACTAGGCAGCGAATGATAAATTTCATAGTCAATTTATTTACTTTTTCTGAAGGATAAGTAATTAGTATGTTGTGTATATATGTGTCGCCGGTGCCGTGTGTTATGGTGGTACCGGATGGAACCGTTGGTCAGCAGACCGTCCTTGTCGTACTGGTCATAGATGCGACGTTTTTTCTCATCTGATAGCACTTGACATGCTTCGGAGATCTGTGTTAACGCTCTCTACTTAGCGCAGGATACGCGAAAGCGCTGCTAGCTTTCGAAAGAAAATTCCTAGCTGCTGCTACTCTATCAGTCTCTCTCTCGACTGAGGACTACAATTTCGGTCGATTAAATTATGCTATGAAAATTGTGCTTCCTGGAATTTCATCTAACGAGATCAATTCATTGTGAGGAATTTCACTGCGTTCCAATATTGCTTGCCTCTGTAGGTGATGATGTGTGTGGATTCACTTCGGCAGCCAGCTCTTATGTTTTGGGTAATTTTGCTATCTTATTCTGCTGAATAAATCATCTGCCTAAAGCCTCTACGTTATACTACGGTCACTTTAAAAACGCTCTGCTATTTAATCTTGTAGCTCTCGGCAAGTCAGTCCTGGCACTCTTCTCGACTATTCCTGGCACTATACCGCTGACGTCGCACTTATCACGGTGATCAAACTTGGCGAGAGCGGTAGTGGTTTCGTCGCAATTGTTCACTCGACAAGCAGTAAGTGCAAGGACTCTGCTACTTATGCCTGAGCCCCTCATTGAAACCTTCGTCCTGCCGGAGTGTTAGCTTCGTCCGATACCGGAGCGTATTGCTGAACCGAAGCAGTCTGCTACTGGCGCTGCTTCCTTCGAATCGGAATCGCTGAATATTCCCGTTAGCCGAATGTCCAACGTGGCCGAAGGCAAACCGATTGCAGCAACACCACCAGCCGTAGCTGACATTTTAGCCTTCAATCCATGTCCTAGCCATTGGCATAGCGACAGACGAATGCGGCGCAGGCTGAACATCGGTTGACTCGTTGCCGGACAGGGCGAAACAGCTGCAACAGGAGCGGACCTAGTATGGGGTATAAAGGTCATCAATTGCCATAGATCACCAAAACGCTCTGCGACTAACATTGTGAACAAAACAAACCAAATGAAATTGATCGCAACTACGATAAAATAATCTAAATTCTACCTACACATTTGAAACATTTGAAAAGGGTCGAACTGCCAAACGTAAACCCTGAGAAAAAGGCAAAAATTTTTTGTCGAGTTCATTATAATTCTATTTAAAAATTTAATACAGTTTGATTTAGTTTGGATGCGCATATTGTTTACATCAGACACTCCCCTTAATTCATTGAGTACGTATTTCACTGCCTTTATAATCCTTTTGGAATCTGTTACAATAATCCTTTATAATCATTTTATAAAAAGCGTATTGTTAGTTAGGACTTTTATATCAGCCGGGCCCTTTTATAATTTGTTATAAAATCATTATCAAAATTCTTCCTAATCCATTGTTGCGTTATGTTTATGCACATGGCCAGATAGAGTTTTTAACTGGGACGTGACGTGTGGTTACGAAAAAACCTAATGTCAATTGCAGCCAGGAGGAGCTGTCAAATGCAGCCAAAGGGAACCGTCAAATGCAGTCAGGGGGAACTGTCAAATGTAGCCAGTCCATTTAAAATATGTGAGGAAGAAAGAGTGGCTATGCAAGACAAGAGATCAAATGAACAGAAAAAAAGAAAAAGAAAACATATATCCACAGGTTTTGTCCCAGGATTTTAATAGAGAACATGAAAATTCGATTTGTTTGCATTTGGCAGTGGGCCTTTTTCAAATGTTTGGCTAGAAATTCCTTACTTCTACGATGAATCATGTACAAGAAAAGTAAAAATGTTAAATTTAACGGAACAATGTATGATGCCGACATTAAATAAAAAATAACAGCTGAGCGACGTTGTTTGGAAAGTGTTAACATTTGGCAGCGAACCAAACCAAGTTTCTCATACTATGATCGAATCAACAAAAATTCCAAGACCATGTAAACAATCTCTCTGAACTGCCAAAAAAGTGAGGTTAAACATTATCATGCAATGTTCTCTACCGAGAGGTTCACTTTAGTTTGTTTACATAACCAATGAACTTTGTACCGCGACTCACCACTTCATTTGCCGCGTTGCCAGGAACTCAAGCAAAAATATTCAAAACAGTGTTGCCCAAACACACATTTTGAGTCCCACCATTCTTGCAAAGGTGAAAAAAATACTCAACATTCTTGCATTTTTCAAATTCAAAAAAATCATTAAAAAATCACGATAGCTCCAAATAGTCTCATTTCAACGGCAATATTCTTAAAAATGTGTAGTCTTTTGAATAAAAATAAGAAAAAAGGGGGTTAGGTCGGACGAGAAAGGTCTATTGGCTTTATGGTATTCAAAGACTTCCTCAAAGTCACAATCGCTGGGTTTTTGAATTTCATCGATGAATAAGGAAAATTCAATAGCAGTATGAAATGCTTCATTTTTCCACAGAGAAGTTAGAGATTCAGATACACAGAAGTCTTCCTGAATGTTTGTAAATAAAAGAACAATATAGCAATTCTGTCGATTTTTTTACGTGATTTATTTGATTTAGTCCTATGCTAGCAGTTTTGTCGAAAATATACTGCAATGTTTCGTTTTCTCCCACGACTAGGATTAAAATATGTTCGTTTTCAGAGCCCGGAATAGAATCTGCGTTGCGTTAGTTAAAGTCTCCGTAAATGTAAACTTTAACCTCGGCTGGGTGTTCAGATAAAATTTGTTCAGCAATTTGGGAAAAAGCTTCGCACGATGTTATATTATCATGCTCTGGTGGGAAATATACAGAGGCAAAAACATGCATTTCGCCGGCAATGTTTGTTTTAACCCACACATGTTCAAATTCCTTAAACTTCACTGTGAATAGAATTTCTGAATTAAATTGAGCCGAAACACCCACAAGAACTCCCCCGCCAGACTTCTTTTGAGATTAGTGAAGATTTCGGTCGTCTCTGAATACGTTAAAACCACTGCCGAAAATTTCTTCACTTTTTACGCTATCATCCTAGCTAAGTTCCTAATATAACCAAAAATGACGAACCTAATATACGTTTATAAATTTCTTCCATTTTTGCTGGACTTTTCATCCTATTAAAATTTTGACAATACATTAATAATTCTGTCGCAGTCTTTTTTGTATTTGTGTAAGTCTACCACCATTACCTAATGCTTGGAAAACACTGTGCTCAACAGCACACTCGTCTTTTTCTTCTTCTAAGGAAAGTGTCGAAACTACCGAAAACACGAATGTTGAAAGCGGCATGCCTCACACGGTGATGATGATGGCGAACATTCCATATTCACTGCATTTAATTGTTGCGATGATCTTGATGTATCACGTGCTGGGTAGGGATTCAAAATCTCGTCTCTGCAACACGAATCTTTTTAGCCATTAATGCATTACTCGTATACGCACACCAGCGTTAAGGCTAGTTTACAGTTCGGGAAATGGATCACGGGATTTCGCACGGGATTTGCGTCGGGATTTGATCAGGAAAAATTTCCCGCCGAGATCTCTCCAAACTGTCAAACCAAAAACTCTGCTGCTTTTTAAAAATACAAACAGTATCAAACTTGCAGCAAAATGCAAACCTTATTAAAATACTATTTTCCCCGTCGGAAACAATTTGTGTTGAATTGTTCCCGGCCGGATTGCTGTGTGGAGAGTTTTAAAATCCCGTGATGTTTCCCGCGGTTGGGTTTACACTTCAGGAAAACTGTCATTTTTGTGTAGACTCATTCCCCGTCGCGGGATTTGAAATCCCGAGCTCCATTTAAAATACACAGGGACCAAAATCCCGTGACACGTTTTCCGAACTGTAAACTAGCCTTTAGCAACGATGAGCCAAAGGGCTCATTGATCGCAGCAACCTCGACCGGCCATCTTTTTGCTTACGATCGCCTCACAGATAAGACGTGCTCCTGTTGCTGCCATTTAAGTGTAATACCGTGATGGGAGATTTTCAAACAATGCAATCACATTCTCAAATTTTGGTCTATGTGGTTTATGAATGGCCCCTTGTCTCTCTGTTTGTGACAATTTGGTGTATACAGTACTACCCAGCGGTGAAAACACGACCCATGGGCTTTTCCCATGTAAATTATCAAAAACGGTTCACGGGAAGTCGCCATCTTGGTTTTCAGAATTGCGTCCAAAATCGATCTCTGGTATCTATTCTTAAAGCCTGCTCCGAAAATACCCATATTGATTAGGTTAGAGAGAATTAAGCATTTGCCAAAAAAAATGGGGTGCACATAACCGACCATGTTTGGGAACCGACAACCGATTTAGTACCTTTTTAAAAACAGAATAAAAACAATTGTGGCGAACGTTTCGGTGGCATTCAATTTTCGAACCACAATATAAAATTACTTCACTTCGTAAATATTCTATGGGCATACTTTTTCGATCGATCTGCTTCTTTCTATAACACTAAGCAAATGATCAAAAAACTTTTAAGCAGGTTTTCGCTTGTTCAATAAATATTTTGGTTGTAGTACAGAACCTACGAATCAATTGTCGACAACCGACTAGTGACGGCAATCGACCACTTTCCCCTACCTACTACGAAACTATATGAAGTGTAACAACGAGAAAAATGTTAGCCTTCGTTAGGTGTAACATTTTTGTAACGAATAATTTCGAAATTATTTTAAGCCATATTTAAATGTTTTTGAAACCAAATTGTTTGTTAGAAATTCAGAGTTTGGTAAATATTACTTTCTTTGATGCGGTTGGCCAACAGGAATCGGTGCCGAAGTGGATCATATGTGGCCCCAATAATACTGCACAAAGATAATGTGGTCAATCAATAAAACTGATTCAAAACCTTTGTAATAATTTATAAAGCATGTAGAAAATCACAACTAACATAATATTGAAACTTTCACGCAAATGATCACTTTCGTAGCTACATCCGAATCTCCCGGGAAATCCAGAGCATCCGTATAACTGATAAATTCATGAATCCAGTACTAAAACTCAGAGAGTTTTTTTCGGAAGCATTTTTAGTAGATTTACTAACATTAATATATACTGGTGACTGGATTAAGTCCATATATGTTCTAGGATTGACCAATTTTACACAAACTCGAATTTAAATACCAATTCGTTCCAATTAAAATTAAAAAATTCCTTTCGACAAAAACAACACCGCATTCAATGTAAAATTTGTGAATTGACCAGTCTCGGAAAATATATCACTGAAAATCAGTAAATTGAAGCCACGTTGCTGAGCTATCAGTTGAAAAAATTAACTGACCGTTCAGCTGAGCAGAAAACACCGAACTGAAGATGAGAATCTCATTTAATATTGAATCTTCAAAAGCACGATTTTGAAGAAACTATTTACCACCGAATCAAACTTAAATTATAAATGCTAATAACAGTTTTGGTTTCATCTTAATTAATGCGAGTACATATAGACCTTTTTAGTAGACCCAAAACGAAAAACACTCAAATAGCTATATAATTAGCTGTAGGAAGCTGAAAAATGCATTTAAAATATAGTCCATAAAGCAAGGAAGAGTATTCTGATTGCAATTGAAAAGCGAGATAGTGAACTTGTTCCTTGTGTATTCTCCTATTTTCAGCATGCGCCACTAGTGTTTAGGATAAGCAATTTATTAACTAAAATGTACATAAGATGCGTATAAGTTGGCCAAGCAGAAAATAGGAAAAAACGACAGGCGCAAGTCCAATCAGTTTCTAAACTGCTCACTCGACTGACACGCAGTGCTAATCACAGAAGTGAAAATTATTCACCAGCAATTCAATACTAGCGCATACAAAATAACTGGTGTATTGGTATGTGTACGTTAAAAGTCTCTTTCCTCTCGATGCCGTTTGTTGACCAAATCATCGGCCCGCACCCTACGATGGATTGTTGAGATCTCTGATCTGATTATAACTCTCTCGCGCAACATAATCAAGCTTTGTTTAGGTTGCACACTGGTCTCACAGCGCGTCGCTTTACTCTCCCGCAACAAAAAGTCATCAAAATACCGATGAGTTGCTGGTGGATTTAAGAACGCGCCTCTGAGCGAAGGGTAGAAATGTTCGAACTCAGAGCGAAATACTCTCGCTCTCAAAGATCGAATTGCTGATTTGCGCAACGGTCGTCACGCCGGTAAACTTATCAGCTTTGATCTGGACCACGCTTTCGATAGAGTAAGACACTCTTACCTCTTCGCAACCATGCGCTCGCTTGGCATCAATGAGGATCTCATTCATATTTTATCAGAGATCGCCAGTCGATCCACATCGCGGCTGCTTATTAATGGCCATCTGTCGCGCTCATTCGAAATACAACGCTCAGTTAGACAAGGAGATCCGATTTCAATGCACTTATTCGTGTTGCAGTTGCACCCATTGATAAGCAGGCTTGAAGTAGTATGCGGTTCCGATTTACTGGTAGCATATGCTGACAACATTAGCGTGATCGTGTTAGGCTGTTTGCTCGCTTCGAAATAGCTGCTGGTGCCAAACTAAATGAGCGAAAGTCGATTGCAGTTGACGTTGGAGTGTGGGGAGGCAATGATATTAACAACACGTGGATACAATCAACCAATACTGTTAAAATCCTGGATGTTGTATTCACAAACTCGATACGGCAGATGACGACGACAAATTGACAAGATGACAATTGTAGGGAAATTCAGACAAGAAATGTGGCTGCACTCTTCGCGTCAGCTGACACTGCAACAAAAAATTATCATGATGAATACGTTCGGCACTTCCAGGATATGGTATATGTCATCGATACTGCCACCACTTGCAGTACACATAGCAAAAATCACATCGCTGATGGGGACATTCCTCTGGAGAGGAATAGTCGCTCGCGTCCCAATTATGCAGCTGGCGCGCAGTACAGACGAAGGAGGTTTGAAGCTGCAAATACCAGCGCTGAAATGCAAATCACTTGCAATAAATCGACATTAACGAGAGATCGGATCCCTTCCTTACTACAGATCCCTACTTTATCATGCAAATCCTCGCCCTGTAATACCTGCAGTTCTTCCCGACATTAAAATAAATCTTTCTAATTTTGCTCAAATTCCCCAGCAAATCCAACAAAACCCCTCCACCGATAAAATCCACCAACACTTTGTCGAACAAACGGACTTGCCAAGAGTGGAACGACGAACTCCCGAAAACGACTGGCCACAAACGTGGCGATATATAGCAGCAAAACAACTTTCCTCAACGCAAAGATCGAAACTATATCTATTGGTGAACGAGAAGATCCAGCACCGCAAACTGATGTTCGTGATGCAGTGTACTACAGATGGAAACTGCACATACTGTCGCAACCAAACGGAGGAGACTCTCAGTCACAAGTTTAGTACATGTGTTCGTGTGATGCCGGCATGGACGGTTCTACAACAGAGGTTAACAGGTATCGCAAACGGATGGAGGCGTATGTCGTTCGAGGATCTAGTAAGACCATCACTAAGAGGGCCAGTAAAAGCAAAAAAGGGTAGAAATTCTGAAAAAATTACATCTGCTATCGTTACGCAAGTAACAACGGAATTAATGTAGCTGAAATGAATTAAACATCGAGGTTTACTCATGTTTACTCTTCTCATGTAATTATTGTAGCTCGTGCAACAAGAACTTTCAGCTTTTATAAATGCTGTTTTACTATTAGATCAGTGCATTCCAGTTCTATTTATACCGTAGCTCATTATTCTGTTGCACTATATATGAAAAATCTACCACATAATTCACTTTTTGCTAAATTTATATCTCTGCTCCATCGTGGGTAAAATGCCCTCTTCTTTGATTTTGCTGGTTATTTAATCGAAAACAGAAAAATCATTCTGGAAACCTACTAATTGCATACCCTTAGGCTATTTAATGGCACATTTTTGTTAAATCCCGTCAGAAAACAACACCACTTGCTTGTTCGCCGAGCATTATGTCCCGTTGTTGCGGTGCATTCTGCCCCGTTGTTATAATGCATTATGCCCCGTTGTTGTGGTGCATGTTGCCCCCGCTCAGGTGCGTTTTGCCCCGCTTATTTTTCAAAAGGTAATTTTTAATGATTTTGAAGAATTTAATTACTTTCATGTTTTTGAATATTTTGCAAATCGTTATGATTGTGATTACAGAGGAAAATGTTGGCAAAACGATATAATTAATTAAATTCTCCCAATAGATTTTTTTTTTAATTTGTTTATTTGACACGGCTCATTGCGATAGCTTAACGGAGCCGTGGGTCTCTTAAATAATTACAATATAAAAATGTATAAAAAACAAGTTATTGAGCGACCTTCGGATCTCGTCCACGCAACTTTTTATTGAGGGGGGAGACTTTCTTTCGCGGCGGGAATATATCTTGTGGGTCCATTGCGTTTTCATCGTTGCCGTCAATGTCATCATCGTTTGTAGTGCCTTGATGTTCACGATCAGATGTTCCTCCTTTCCTATGGCCCTTACGGGTCACGAGCGTAAAGCCGTTGTCGTTCTTATTTGCTTCCTCGCCGATGGTGCTAGCAGTTGATTCTGAAGCATTGTATGCTGATTTTACAGTTGTTATTATGGCTTGAACAGCTGCCACAAAATTGGCAACCGTTTGTGGTTCTGGTGATGTTATTGAAGACTGTGTTTCGGATTGGTTTGCCGAAGATGTGTGGGCAATTTGTTGTGATGCATTCTCCTCAACATTTTCCACACAAGGTGTTCCATGATGTACCGTCTGGTTACAGTACTTGCACGTTTGAGTCTGCCCTTCGTGGGTGCATAGCGTGGTTTGTTTGATGTTAGTTTCTTTATATTTGAATTCTATAGTCAAGTGGGAGGGAATAGGTCTTACGACCCGCATCCTCACCACAAGAACACCGTTGGGAATACCCGGGAAAAAGTTTCTCCAAGTATCAGGTGTGACTGATTCCACTTCTCCGAATTGCGACATGTATTTTCTAATTGATTCATGGGGCGTACGCGGTGACAAATCATGTAGCCTTACATCTATATAATTGTTTTCTATGTATACAGGTATCTTCACACTGTCATTTTCAAACACGTGTTTTAGGTTGTTCTGTAAAGTGAATCGTTTTGCTTGGTCTAGCGTGTTGAATGATATCAATACCGCACTGCGCAAGTGATGATACTGAAGATACATGACATCCTTAAGCCTAAGCTTCATGTTCACCTTCAGAAAATGTTCCACCTCACGAAGACTCGGTCGCGTAGAACAAAATCTTAAGTCAACAACCGCTGTGTTGGGTCGAAGTAGTGCTTTTTCATCAAATTCACTCATGATGCAATGTTTCCTTTGTTCTAGATACACTAACTGTCGTTCACTTGCTCTTTGTTGCTCTAACTTAGCAGAGGAAAAAAGTAGATCGAACGGTTTCCTTTGTTCTTAAGACAATGCACACTAGAAAAGAAGTACTGTATTGTGGTTCGTTTTGCGCTGGATCAGACAGCAGCAGAGTTTCGTGACCAGTGTCTTTGGTGGTTGTAAGTCGACTGATCCCAATAGATGTTCTATAGTTGAGTTAACGTATGCGGAATGAAATTTGGACAACGATTCCAGCATTAAAACAAAAATGCAACCGGTTGCAAGGCATCATACTAAACGTCATACTCTAGGCACACTTATTTTAAACATCGTGTTAATTTCGACCCACTAGGAGATACCATGTGAACGAAATGGCAGCGAACGCCCAATCTGGCACCTAGCTATTATGCCAAAAAAAAGTTTTGGCGCATTGGAGGATTACGGCATACCTTTTGTACCAAAGGCTGATAAACCTCCAAATGTACTACAACTTCGCCCAAATGAGGATTTCTGGAATAATTTGAAGCAGAGAATATATGCCAATAATTTTCAACCTAAAACAAACAAACGTGATAATCAAAATTAAGAAAGAATATGCCAACATCAATTTTTTTGACTCCTTTGCAAAAAGTTCCTGTAAACTATCATAAAGCTTCTCGAATGGGCTCATTTTTTTCTACATTAAGTTAATAAGCTGACAAATGTTTTCATACAGAGAGAACATTTAATAAATGGTTTTCTACAAAAAATTGCCTTTTGAATTTTGTCCAAATTTTATTCCGCTTACGTTATGATCATCTTTCCTTAGCGCTGATCCCGGCTGGTTATATTATGTATATAGTTGTAGTTTAGTTGAAATTAAATCTCGAGTTGAAAGGTCGATCCTGTGTTTCGTTCTCTGGCAGTAAAAAGAAAGCCGTCGGTAGTTTTGCCCAAGTCAGGAGGCAGAAAATTTACAAGTCCCCAGCGGGTTGGTGGACTTAAGGTTTCTGTTCGTGTTTTAGTACGGTGAGCCACAGCGAAATTTGGCTTAGTCCCCAAGCGAAGGGTGAACTTTAGTTTGCAGTGCGCGGTGCAAACAGTGTTTTTCCCGTTCGTTCAATCGGTAATCGCGATCGATACATTAAACCGGTCAAACTGAAGACGTGTAATAGGCCGTGTTTAGCATTATTTTTCGAGCGCGTTTGTGAGTTGCTAGTTTATAAAAACTAGCGAAGTAAGTCCTTCGGTGACCGGCAAAAGTTCGTGCTCGAACAGTATAATAAGACTAAATTATAGTAACTTGACAAATAAAACTATTTTTACAAAAAAAAACTGTCTTGTGATACAGGACGAGAATCCTACGAAACGATTTGAGTCTTGTCTACACGTCTAAAAGCACTGTATAGACCAGCAATTCGCCATTTGTTCCGCCATCGTCGCTTGGAACTGCGAGCAAAATCCTTCCAGAACACACAAACGCTCCCCTTCCGTGGCTCGTATCAAATGAAAGATGTATCTGACATCCTACCAGCAGCAGTAGCAATAACCTACCTCGTTCTATCAGCAGAGTAGGTATGGCAGTGAATGAATTCGGACATTTCTTTTATGTCAAGCGATGAAATGTGTAAGACGTTTATGAGTGTCGAGATGAGGTCTGTGTTATGGAAAGAGTTGCGCAAATTTGTGAAAATTGTATTTTTCCCCTATTTTTGCGGATTTTTCAATATTATGCTAATAAAACACACAGATAAATTTGATAACAATTTTTTACTGGCAATTTTCTGAATCGATTAGTGTTCGAATCACGAAAATCCATCAACAATTAACAAAACAAGAGTGAAAACTTTATGTCTTCTTACAATTTTCCAAAGCATTTACAATAATACGGATTTTTCAATAGTGTACAGTTGAAATACCAATTTAAAGTTGCAATAAATTTTTAAGTTGGACTTCTCTGAATCGATTGATATATAAATGATGCAATTCTATCAACAATTAACAGCGCTGATGTCGTTTAAAATTATGCCACATTTTCGCGACGCGGATCGAATTTTAGATTTTAGTTTTACACCTAGTCCCAGCCCCATATAGTGGAGTAATGCATTTTCAATGCTAAAAAATTCAAACATTGCAGACCCTCGAGTTCAAAATATTTTTACCGAGCGTCATCTTTGGTTAGAAATTCCACTTCAATACAAATCTAGGTGGTTTTAAAAGGATCATTTTTCGGCATTATTTATTTTTGTATTAAAAGTAAAAAAGTAAGTAAAACATTTTTATAACTTTATTCGTTTTATTTTTCACAAGGCATTTCATTTCTTTAGCTACAATTTAACACATATTTCTACCGTCGAAAATGAATACCGTTTAACAATGATATAGTTGAGCAAAGCCATGTTGGGTGATCCTCGAATTTTTCGCAAAATCGCCGATTTTCGTGAGTTATAGTGTTTGAGCGGAGCTCGGATTTACCAGACTACGAAGGTTTTACTTAACGGCCTTTGGCCTCGTACCAAGAGTGCCACCACGTCACTTTATGCACGTGGGCAGAGCGCGTCTCTGCCGGTTTGATCCACTTAATCACCACTTCTCTCCTTTTTTAAAAAGGGCGGACAGAATGTGTGCACCGATAATCACTAGCTTCCCCACTTTCTGCCTGGAAAGCGCCGGGTAAGACTTTCACGATTCCGGATAGTTACCACGTCCGTACTTGACATCGATTATTGTACAACACTCCCGATAGATGTACCACGGTATGTGATTTCGGAATGAAGCCCTTTTTTACAAACGATGGGACAATTGAATACTAGCAACTTTATTGCTCGCGACGAAAAATATGCCTTGTGCTTGCTATAACGTTTATTTGAAAACTAAACTTGATAGCCGTCTGCTCTATCCCTTTTATCGGACCAATGTATTGTTTCCCGGATCGCTTATATACTGATCGTAATGTGATCATTGTTCAGTGCATCTCGCTTATTCCTGTGATAATCATTTTCGTACTATTCTAGCTCACAAGTTTACAATTTTAGATTGAATTCAATTTAATTTAGGGTAAATAATATATAGTGGCCTATGACTAATTTTAATTCAATTATAGAATTTAAGTTATTAATTTTAGATTATCAAAAAGAAAAGAATATTTTAAATTATTTCACCTTGCCCTGACATTCCGGCCACCTCAAAATAGGCCTACTATTTTAACGTATGCTTATGTTGAATGTTCTGACAATCGTTCATACAAATGATTTAGTGCCATGTTGTAGTTGGTGAATCAATTAATCCACGAATCCATGTGAGCACCGTCAGGTGGAACTGGCTACCGAAAAATAGAGCATAATTATTGGACAAAGTCAGTAGGTTACCTTTTATCCTGTAACGTTGTTCGCAGAAGCCGAAGGCATCGGCAGAAGAGCGATTTTGGTTACTGGACGGGTGACATGGTTGGCTGATCCAGTTTTCAAAGAGACAACCCTCACGATTCCGTCCTGATTGGGATGAGTTTTCGTGATGCGGCCTAGCATCCATTGTGCTGAAGGGATGTTGTCGTCCTTGATGATGACTAGTCGGCCAACTTCAATGTCGACGGGCTGTTTGATTCCCTTCGTGGAGCGTGCTTGAAGTAGCTGCAAGTATTCGGTGTTCCAGCGCTTCCATATTGCCTGGAATCGTTTCTGCATCAGCTGCCAGCGAGTGAGTCTGTTGTCGGGTTGTTGTTTGTAATCGGATTCAGGAATCGCTTGCATGTTCGATCGCTTGCATGTTCGATCGCGATCATTGCTTTTGTGAAAGTGAATATGGTAACTTGTGTGTACATAGTGCAGGAAGCAATCGCTTAAATTTGTGAGAAATACTTTGCTTTTCGTTGAAAACTTTGTGGGCGCTAATCGCTAATCGGAATATCATTCAGATAAGTATAGTGTGTAGTCATACAGACTATTATTGTTCTGTGATTTTCGGATTTCATTTCGCTGCATCGGCTGGCTTTGTAAGTTTCCCAGCAGCGAGGTGACGCAGTGTTATATTTTTTTTTTGTTTTTGTCCCGCTTCTTCAGCTGTTGTTTAATTTGCCTATAATGAGTGGCCTGTGTGCAAAATGTACGGGCACGGTGAGTCTCGCCGAAGGTCTTGTACTATGCCTTTTTTGCGGCGATAAATACCATCAAAAATGTTCCGGGTTAACAAAGGCCATGGTAAATTGGGTGGCTGATAATGCAAGTCTTTGCTACAAATGTGCAAAATGTTTATCAACCCAGTCTTCTGGTGTGCAGGATGTCAGTTCGATAATCATTGAGTTGGATAAGAAAATGGAACAATTCGCTTCCATTTCTGAATCTCTCACTGATGCCCGAAAAAACATCGATGCACAGATAAACATCGCAGTAGAAAACGGAATAGAAAAACTGATCAGGTCTTTCAACAACTCTCTCGAGAGTAAATTGGCTGGCTTGGAAAACAGTGTTGCCAAAAAGTTGGAAGATTTTAAAAGTTGTTTTAATGAAAATGTTAAGCGTGAAATTGAATTAGTTGGAATGAACAGAAAGAGGAATTTTAGTAATACGAAGGTTCATTCTGAATCTGACGGGAATCCCAGTAGAAAACGAAAAATTTTGACGAATAAAGAAGATGAACCGATGTTAATTGAAATAGACGATGATGGAAATAATGACGAGGTTTTTGATAAAAATAGTAGAATTACTTACGCGAATGTTTTGTCGGGAGCTACAGGGACGAATAAAATTAGAACTAGAAGTCAAACGAAACGTAAGGCTCGCCCGGTCATTGTGATTAAACCAGTCGAGCCGTTGCAATCGAGTGACGACACGAGGAATGAATTAAAAAATAAATTAGATCCAAAGGTGCACAAAATTAGCAACTTTAAAAACGGTAAAGATGGCTCGATTATTGTGGAGTGTGCAACTCGGGATAATATTGAATCGGTGAAAGAAAACATTGTAAGCAATCTGGGTGAAAAGTATAATGCTGTTATACCGATACCCGGTAAACCGAAGATAAAAATAATGGGGATGAGTGATCGATACTCTGAAGAAGTCTTCATTGACTTATTGAAGAGTCAGAATGAGGGTATTCCGTTTGAATATGTTAAAGTTGTTGCCAATTTCCAAAATCCACGCTTCAAATATAACAAATACAATGTTATAATTGAAGTTGATAAGGACACTTATAGCAGCCTGATGTCAGCCCGTGCGGTAAACATTGGTTGGGATAGGTGTTCTGTTTTTGAGGCCTTTAACGTGTTGCGCTGCTTCAACTGCGGAGAATATGGTCATAAGAGCACGGGATGCGTGAATAAAGAAACATGCTCCAGATGTAATGGAGCACATAGAACATCTGAATGCTCGTCAACGGATTTTAAATGCGTTAATTGTATTAAAAAGAATAATGAACGTAAAATGAATTTGGACGTAAATCATGCGGCATTTAGTAAGCAGTGTTCAGTATACCGGAGACTGCTAGAATTGAAAAAAAGCAACGTTTTGTCAAGTGAATAGCAACTAACAAACGAGAGGTTGTCTGAAACATTATATTTAAATATAGCTGGGTTATCTACAAACTTTGTCGCAATGCGACATCTTGTAGAAAACAAACGTCCATTGTTGGTTTTAATATCAGAAACACATATTGTTGATGCTGATGCATTTGATCAGTATAGCATTCCGGGTTATAAAGTTGCTTTTTGCCTATCTCATTCCAGACATACCGGTGGAGTTGCTATTTACGCCAAAGAATCGATTAAATTCAACGTTCGGTTAAACGAAGCAGTTGATAATAATTGGTTCTTGGGTATATCAGTTGAAAGAGGCATGCAGATGGGAAATTTTGCAGTAGTATACCATTCTCCTAGTTCAAGCGATCGACGGTTTTTAGAAATTTTAGAAAACTGGTGGGAGAATTTCGTTGACTTAAGTAAACTTAATGTAATTTCGGGCGATTTCAATATTGATTGGCTCAATGATCAAAATTCGAATCAGTTGAAGCAGTTGGCAGAGTTTTTCAATTTCAAGCAAACGGTTAGTGAGTTTACAAGAATTTCCAGACACAGTAGAACATTGATAGATCACGTGTATTCCAATTTTGATGGGGTTTATTCGTATGTAGAGGCCGATTGTAAAATTTCAGACCATGAGACAATTTCAATTTTACTGGAGAATGAACCTAACCGTGAAGAGGATAAAGTTAAAATCAAGTGCTGGAAAAGATATTCGAAACAAGCTATGTCTCAACTGGTTTCGAGAAGCATGGATTTTACGGAATTGAATGGAAATTTGGATAACAAGGCAGCTGTTCTAACTAACGTGTTAAAAGAGTGTACAAATAGTTTAGTTTCTCAAAAGTTTGTTAATTCAAATAACTCGAACAGCTGGTACTCTTTAGATCTTTTGCGCCTTAAACGTAAAAGGGATAAAAAGTACAAGAAATTTTGCAGAACTAATAGTGAACGTCTTTGGAATGGGTACACACACGCGCGAAATATTTATTCACGGGCCTTGAAGAAGACCAAATGTGAATATATTCAAAGGAAGATCGATCAACATCAAAACAACAGCAAAGAGTTATGGAAAATCCTAAAGAATTTAATTAAACCTAAACGTAGTTCCTCGCAGTCCATAACTTTTAACGGAATAGAAGAACAATCTGAACAAATAATAGCTGAAAAATTGAACAGTTATTTCGTTAACAGTGTCCAACTGATCAATCAAAGTATTGAGCTGGTCAGTGAACCTGTGGAAATAACACAGCCGATTAATACTAACTGTAGATTTGATGGATTTCACCCAATCACTTTTGAACAATTGAAAGATATTTGTTTTTCTTTGGGAAAATCGGCTGGTATCGATAATGTCAATGCAAAAGTGATACAGGATTGCTTTCATGTCATCGGACACGAGCTGCTGGACCTTGTAAATGAATCGCTACAAACTGGGCACGTGCCGACAGTTTGGAAGGAGTCACTTGTGATTCCTATTCCCAAAGTTACTGGGACGGATAAAGCCGAAGAGTACCGCCCCATTAACATGTTGCACACATTAGAGAAAATTTTAGAACTTGTTGTTAAGGGCCAGCTGATGAGTTATTTGAATAATAATAATTTGCTAATTCCGGAGCAATCGGGATACCGAGAGGGACACTCTTGCGAAACCGCTTTGAATCTAGTGTTAGCAAAATGGAAAGAGAAAATCGAGGTTAAAGAGACTATTTTTGCTGTATTTTTGGATCTGAAACGCGCTTTTGAGACAATTTCGAGACCTTTACTTTTGAAAACTTTAGAGCGATTTGGTATCGGAGGGATAGCACATAAGTGGTTTGAAAACTATCTATGTGATAGAACTCAGAAAACTAGTTTTAACGATTTTGTATCTAGTCCTCTCGACAATCCTCTTGGAGTGCCGCAAGGTAGTGTCTTGGGTCCTATTTTATTTATTATGTATATAAATGACATTAGGCGAGTTTTACGATTTTGTGACTTAAATTTGTTTGCTGACGACACTGTTCTGTTCATTGCAGCTAAGGATATAGATGAAGCCGTGGCGCATTTGAACGAAGATTTGCATTCCCTTGCTCGTTGGTTAAAATTTAAACAATTAAAGTTAAATGTTGCTAAAACTAAATATATGATTATCTCTTCGGCTAATACTAGGCCTGACGTTAACGTTGAAATAAATGGTGAGACTATTGATCGCGTTAGTGAATTAAAATATCTTGGAATAATCATTGATGATAAGTTAACCTTTAAGTCTCACATCGACAATGTCATCAAAAAGATTGCTAAAAAGTATGGTATATTGTGTCGTCTGAAAAATGATTTAACAATTAGTAGTAAAATTTTATTATATAAATCTATTGTTTCACCACATATTGACTTCTGCCCGTCCATTTTGTTTCTTGCCAATCAAACACAAATATTGAGGTTACAGCGATTGCAAAATAGAATCATGCGATTAATTTTAAAATGTAACAGATACACTTCCTCTAGTTTCATGCTAAGCGCATTACAATGGCTCTCTGTGAAGCAAAGAATTTATTACTTAACAATGGTGTTCATTTTTAAAATTATTAATGGAATGCTGCCTCGATATTTGTGTGATCGAATTGAAAGAGGAAGTGATGTGCATAGGTACAACACTAGAAACGCGTCTGATGCAAGAACACCTAACTTTTTATTTAGTAGATCACAGAACTCCTTGTTGTACAAAGGAATAAGTTTTTTCAATTCGATGCCTAGACATATTAAACGTGCGGCAACATTAGCGGAGTTCAAAACACTATGTATTTCACACGTAAAATCTGCTTTGTAGACAGATTTTTTGAATTTTTATATTTTGGAGTTATTTGAATAACTATGTAATACCACGAAGATTGTTTTTTTTCTCTTCTATTATTTGCATTTAGTCACACTAAGTTATTATATTCGCTATGATGATGATGGATTTTTGTTAATTGTTTATTATAGTTTTTTAAAAATAATGAGATGTCTACAGAAGTCTGAGCCACGCGCGCGATAAACAGATAGAGACTAACTTGAAATCGAACATGGTGACCAGTACTAAGAGCTAATCGGGTTGAATTGAAGCTTTTAGACTTTTGTTGTGATCAGGGTCTGATTTGATGATGGAGTTGCTTTGCTGGCTTTGCTCGACAATAGAGTTAATCTCGGTTATTGCTGCCATAGCGGCAATAACGGAGTTGGTTCGTTGAGTGGGGGGCTTGGTGACTTCTTCTGATAAAACAAGATATCGGGTTCAATTCCTGATCAATCCAGGGTATTCCCGGAAAGGAATATCCCTGGATTGCCTTGGGTTAGTGGTACGCAACTTTCAATAAAGGGGCCTGATGTGGATGATATAACTCGATTAGACTCTGCACTGCCACTAGGCTCGTCACTTCTCACCTTAGCAGGTGGTAGTACCGATGTCTTGGTCAGGCGGGAGGAGTCTTACAGAGAATTATCAGAAATGGAAGCTATTGGGTTCAATTCCCGATTCTATCAAGTATCTTCCCGGAATGGAAATTTTCTTGATGGACCCTGGTTGTTGATGGAATATTCGAAATATATCTGGTTACGTTCTTTTGAAGGAAAGGCTATGTCTGTAAATTGAACCAGTCCGTTTTTTTTTGTTAACTGGTCTTGTCATGATTTAAAATATTAATTATCTTCTAGATAACTCGTTCAGCTCACACCTTTGTGGGGGTATGAGGTGGGACCATCATCATCACCAAAAAATGACCCGGTGTAAGGGCCTCCAAGTCTGACGGATCGCTGGACATCTCGGTAATGGGCCGAGAGTTGAGGCACATTTCCACTTGTGCGAGAAGTGTCAGCATCTCGTCCTGTGTTACGGTGGTATTGCCAATTTCCTTGAGAAGGTGATTCTTTGCTGATTTAACCGCCGCCTCCCACAAGCCACCAAAGTGGGGAGCGCGCGGTGGTATAAATTTCCAGAGGATGTCTTCATTGGCACACCAATCAAAAATAAGTTTTCGACTACTATCGTTGGTCTTCAGTAGCTTGTAGAGATGGTTCAACTCGTTCGCAGCCCCTTTAAAGTTCGTGGCGTTGTCCGAGTGAAGTTCGCGAACTTTGCCACGCCGCGCGACGAAGCGTTTAAGGGCGGCAAGAAATGCAGCTGTGGAAAGGTCGGCTACGAGCTCCAAATGAACGGCACGTGTAGAAAAGCACACAAAAACTGAAATGTATGCCTTAACCGCACCGGCTCTTCGGTGTGGTCCACGAAGATAAACCGGACCGCTGTAATCGACCCCGGAAACTGAAAACGGGCGTGATGGAGTTACTCTGGAGCTTGGGAGATCTGCCGTTGTCTGCTGGACGAGAACTGGTTTCCGGCGAAAACAGGTATGGCATTGGTGGTACACATGACGAAGCAGGTCTCTGCCAGCGATCAACCAATATTTCTGCTTCATTGTGCTCATCATGAGTTGTGGGCCTGCATGCAATAGCGATCGGTGGAAATGATCAGCCAGTAGAAGGGCTAATCGATGCTTGCCGGAAATAACGATTGGGTGTTTCATGGCTTCAGACACTCCGGAAAGTCGTATTCGCCCACCGACTCTAATAAGACCATCGCTAGATATGAATGGCTTGATCCACTTCATAGTTGAAGAATTGTCGACTGGTTTACCGACTCGTAAAGCTTTCAGCTCCATCGAAAAACTATCGCGCTGAGAAAGGCGACATAAAATTAGCTCGGTATCTTGTAGATCAGCAGCAGTTAGGTGGGAGAATGTTTCAAGCTTTGCCGTCGAAGATTTTGCACAAACACCATTCGGTTGATTTTTGGCGGCCGATGCATGCAGTACACGCATGTAGAAAAGGAAGTACGCAACGGTCCTGCGCAGCTTTGTGTACGACGAATAATGGTTGAAGAGCTGATCACAAAATGTATCACGTTGAGGCGCGAGTGTCACTAAACACACCTTGCGTTCTTCGGCGAATGTTTTGGATGCTGTATCGATAGCACCTGATTGATTCGGCCAGTGCTGCTTGGTGAGACTAACCCAGGTTGGTCCGGTCCACCATCGCGTCTGGTGAAGTAGTTCGGCCGGTGTTAAGCCTCGGGAAAGTTCATCGGCTGGGTTGTCCTTGCCAGGGACATGATTCCAGGAATGCTCGCTCCTTGCTTATTGTATTTTGGACACGCGATTGCCAACAAATGTCTTCCAGCAGGAGGGCGGTGACTTCAGCCATTGTAGCACCGTCATAGAATCTACCCAGAAAAACACATCAGCGTTAACCTTTATCGAAGCAGTTACCTTTTTAAACAGCTGTGTTGAAAGAAGGGCTCCGCAGAGTTCCAAGCGAGCGATGCTATGGCGTGTCTTTAATGGTGCGACCTTCGATTTGGCCGCTAGAAGCTGCACGTGCACATTTTGGTGACTGTCTACAGAGCGCAAATAGGCACAGGTGCCATACGCTTTCTCGGACGCATCGGAGAAGAAATGCAACTGAAGGTTGGTTGCTCCGGCCACCGAAGCAAAACGTGGAACTCGAATGTCGCTGAGCATGTTGAGGGTAGCGTGAAATTCCCTCCATTCATGTTGAAGTTTTTCCGGAAGCGGTTGATCCCAATCGTACGGTTTACCGTTGCTCGAAGAAAGTGCCCACAAGCGTTGCATAAACTGTTTGGCGGTAGAAATAACAGGCCCAACGAGGCCGAGTGGGTCATAAATCTGGGCGATGTACGAAAGTACGTTTCTCCGAGTGAGTGTAGCTGCTGGATGTGGCAGCTGAATTTTAAAGCGGAGTGTGCCTGAGCCTGGTTCCCATACCAACCCATGCGTTGTCACTGACTGGTCGTCAGAAAGATCGTAAAATGGCTGAATTCCAAGCTCAGCTTCGGGAATTTCTGCTAGAACGGCCGATGAATTGGATGCCCACTTCCGTAGTGGAAATCCAGCAGAATGCAGCATGGTGCTTACTTGACGACGTAGCTGGATGGCTGATTGAATATCATCTGCTCCACTGATGAAATCGTCAACATAAAAATCTTCCAGCACCGCGCTCTGCGCTGAGGGGAAGGTTTCGCCTTGGTCCTTGGCGAGTTGAATCAAAGTACGAGTGGCGAGGAATGGTGCTGAAGCGGTCCCGTACGTGACCGATTGTAACTCGAACGTGGAAATCGGGTCTGACGGCTGTTCTCGCCATAGGATTCGTTGAAGTGGACGATCTTCTTGGTGAACCTCGATTTGTCGGTACATTTTCTCTACAAGTGCGATCGGTCGGGTACGAAAGCGCATCACAATCGATAACAGGTCGTCCTGCACTACCGGGCTGACGAGAAGAAGATCGTTCAAGGAATAACCAGACGTAGTGCGGCACGAGGCGTCGAACACGACGCGGGTTTTTGTAGTGGTACTCGTGGTTTTGAAAACCGGGTGATGCGGAAGGTAGCTATGGACACTAGTTTCATCGGCTGGATCGGGGATCTTCCGCATATGACCAAGTTGTTGATATTCATCCATGAATTCGTGGTACGCCGTTTTTGTGGCCTCGTCCCGGTTAAGGCGTCGTTCTAAGCTCATAAAGCGTTTCTCGGCTATGCTCCTTGATTCGCCTAGGGTGATATTTGGATTATCCGTTCGTGGAAGGCGGACGACATATCGTCCACTATCGTTGCGTGTAGTTGAAGACTTATAAAGTTCCTTGCAGGAAGCTTCTTCTGCTGAGTACAGTCGGCCAGACTCTACTGCTTCTAATTCCCAGAATCTTTCCAAGACTGATTCTAGGCTACACGGGGTCTGAGCTGCATGGCAAACTGGAGAGGAGGGTGGGGATGTGCCATACCAACGGCCAATTACGGCCCAACCAAACACTGTTTCAACTAAGACTGGAGAGCTTTCGCCGAGGGTGATTCTGCCATTCTTCAGGTACTCGTGGAACTGCTCGATGCCAAGGAGCAAATCAATGCGTCCAGAAATATTAAACGTGGGGTCGGTTAGAGCAACGTTTGGCGGTATTTTCCATGACGAGATGTCAACATTAGTAGACGGAAGCTCTGCAGTTGGCTTCGGGAGAACCAAAAACTCCAATGCACTCGAAAATTCTTCATTTTTGGAACGGATGGTGGAAAGGACGGATTGCGCGACCGTCACGTTTGCTTCCCCAATACCGGTTATGGGGACACTTACTCGTTCTGATCGCAGGCACAGACGACGAGCAAGCCTTTTCGAAATGAAATTCGACTGTGACCCCGAGTCGATCAATGCACGAGCAGAATGTGGTTTTCCGAATCTATCCTCGATCCAGAGTGCCACCGTGGAAAGAAAAACGGCGCTTGGAGAACTACGATGAGCCGGCACGCTTACTTCCGTTGGAATATTTACCAATCCGCTTGGATTTCCTTGATCAATGGTAGGTAAAGCTGCTTGCTGAGCCGACGAATTTGCTGTAACCTTTGGTGCCGGATTTGAGGTTGGCGACTGGTGCAGCAGTGTGTGATGCCGTTCACGACAATGACGGCACGTGTACTTCGAATCACAATTCCGAGCAATATGAGATGATTTGAAGCAGTTCCAGCAAACACGTTTCTGTGTGATCAGATCTCGACGTTGGCCGACGGTGAGTCCTTGGAATGTAGCACACTGGAACAACAGGTGCTTCTCAGAACACGCCAAGCAGGTGGGAGGATTTGCGCGGGAGCTCGAAGTCGCTGTATTGGCTACCGACTTATGAGACTGAATCTTTTTGGTGACAATATTCGAACCGATCATTTTAACCGGAGCTGCTTGAGAGCGATGTTGTATTTCCGACGAAACCGTTTGTAGTATGCGAACCCGCTGATACATAAACTCCACGCACGCATCATATCCAACATTTTCCGATTTTGCCGCATATTCTTCCCAGGATCTGAGGGTTATTGGATCAATTTTGTAGGACAGCATACATACCAGCGGTGTGTCCCAGGTTTCTACTGCCTCTCCAAGCTTCGATAATGCCTTCACGTGACGTTGAAAGTCGTCCACAAGGTTGTGGAGATCCTGCGGGGATTCTTTACGAATTGGAGCAATATCATGGAGCGCACGGAATAACTGCTTCTTGAGAAAGCGCTTGTTGTCATAGCGCTTGAGGAGTGCCTCCCAAGTGGTTAGATAGTTTGCTGATTCGATGTCCACCGTTTCATAAGGCTTGCGTGCCTATCCTTCCAATGACTGGAGCAGGAATTGAAGTTTGGCAACTAATGAGATATCGGCGACATCATGCACCATGGACTTGAATGTGTCCCGAAATCCTAGCCACCGTGAGTAATCTGCTCGAATTTTGGCAAATCAATTTTTGGAAGCCGCAAGTGGAAACTGGACGGTTGCGGTACGTTCATATTGGTGGCATTGCTGGTTGAATTCAACTCAACTGATCTGCAATTCATCAACCAACCCTTTGTGGCACAGTACCTGGAATCAAATTCTCTCCGTTCCTGCAGATGTTTGACTAACGGAGCATCTCCACCGTCCATCCTATCAATCTCCGATTGTACCTTCACATACTCACGGTACACTTGGTCCACCAAGTCCAACCAAACCGGTATTTGAGGGAAATCGCGGTCTTCCTCATAATTTTCCACAAAGGACTCGACTGTTTCTAGTGATGAAACGAGTGACTTACGGACGGTAAACTTGTCCTTCAGTTTCTTGTCCTTTAACTTCTTGGTGGCCATTTCCCGACGATGTCGTTATCCGAACGACAATACACGATTTGCACACGCGACGACACGTGGGTGCAACGGCACGTTAATTCTCCTTCCCAGATCGAATCGAAAATTCTTCCCGACGCGGGTCGCGAACGCGGAAACGAAACTAAAATCCTTCCCGTCGCGGACGTGGCGGCCACCAAGGAAATTTGACCACCTTTAGTTTGACTCACACTGTGTTCGTTCACCTGAAAGCAGCAAATTTTCACCATCAAAATCAGTGCTGCTTTGAATATCACTGGTTTTCCGCCAAAACCTTTCAAGCACTTACGGACGCCAGCGTAGCGTCACTTGGGTTAATTGACCCTTCACAAGGCACAAAGGAAACTTGGTTTGTAATGGTGCCAACTACGAACAATAGTCACTATAGTCTTTTGGCTTGGCTTGGGTAAGCGCGCAAAATGACCACTTTCACAGGACCGAAATCTTCGCGCCAACGTGGTCACTGACACTTTCTTAGCTATTGGATTGTCCTTCGTATCCGGTTCGAAGGACCAGATGTTTGAGCGGAGCTTGGATTTACCAGACTACGAAGGTTTTACTTAACGGCCTTTGGCCTCGTACCAAGAGTGCCACCACGTCACTTTATGCACGTGGGCAGAGCGCGTCTCTGCCGGTTTGATCCACTTGATCACCACTTCTCTCTCAGAATGTGTGCACCGATAATCACTAGCTTCCCCACTTTCTGCCTGGAAAGCGCCGGGTAAGACTTTCACGATTCCGGATAGTTACCACGTCCGTACTTGACATCGATTATTGTACAACACTCCCGATAGATGTACCACGATATGTGATTTCGGAATGAAGCCCTTTTTTACAAACGATGGGACAATTGAATACAAGCAACTTTATTGCTCGCGACGAAAAATATGCCTTGTGCTTGCTATAACTTTTATTTGAAAACTAAACTTGATAGCCGTCTGCTCTATCCCTTTTATCGGACCAATGTATTGTTTCCCGGATCGCTTATATACTGATCGTAATGTGATCATTGTTCAGTGCATCTCGCTTATTCCTGTGATAATCATTTTCGTACTATTCTAGCTCACAAGTTTACAATTTTAGATTGAATTCAATTTAATTTAGGGTAAATAATATATAGTGGCCTATGACTAATTTTAATTCAATTATAGAATTTAAGTAATTGATTTTAGATTATCAAAAAGAAAAGAATATTTTAAATTATTTCACCTTGCCCTGACATATAGTTTATTGTATAGGGATTATGGTGAATAGCTTTTGGTATAAATATTTCGTTAAAACTTTTGTTTTTCTTTAAGATATTAACCGTTAAACTTCATTACATTATAAAATTGTAAATTTCATTCTCAAAAACTACTGAAGATAATTGAATGAATTTTTGTACCTTTATGGAATGATATTTACAGATCGTGGCAGCACTGGCGAATCGCCCGGACATGTTGTCGTTTACGTCCAATATTTTTCAAAATTTTTCAGTGATATTCAACAGGAAAATGAAGTCAATCGTTTAGTAGATACTTTTTCCTGTTAAGTTACGTGTTAGTAGGTTGAAATATCGCGAGAAAAGTGTGATTTTGTATATAAATTTGTCGTAGCAACTTTGCCATTGAAGTATGTGAAGCAAGACGCGCAAAAATATACCCGTTCGTTCCGCTTAGCGGCTGTGGTCCAGCCTAGACCTGAGTAGCTGATGCAACAATTTCACGGATGGAGGAGAATTCTTCACAGATATCTCATGAATTTATTTATTCTGAGCTGGTGAGATCGTTTCATGTCATTTTTCAATGCTTGTCTGCATAAATGTTTTCCTTTTCGTAAATACGTGCCAGAATCAAAAATATTTTTCATTCTGGAAGTGCGAATATATTACAAATATCCAATTGATACGTGGATGTATTCGCGCGGGGCTTATCGTATATGAAGGCGGCCTCAGAATGTACGTGTAGGAACAGGCATTCTTGAAATGGGTCGTTGGATGTACAAAAGAGCAACCGCCTTTCATTTCCAGGGCCAAATATGTGTGCATCTATCGATGAAAACAAATATATCATTACATAGATGCAGACAAGTTTCTTCCATAAAAGCACTGCCGGACAGTGGGAAATGGATTGTATACACACACACATTTAACTGATATGAGTTTGCTAGTTTTGAAAGATGGCCGCTTTTCCTGGGCACTTCCGGAACCGTCTATGGTGGTCAATGTAGTCAACGAAAGTTTGTTTGGCCGTCGGTGACCTAGAACTGCAAATTTAAGTTGTTTGAGAGGCATTTTAGCGAAATTTTTACCTTTTTACATTTCTTACAAAACAAATGTATAGGATTCGCTCAAACTTTGAAAACTTTTTCCGAGGCCCGGAGGGCCGAGCTTCATATTCCAATCGACTCAGCTCGACAAATTGATACAATGTCTGTATGTGTGTGTGTATGTGTGTATGTTTTTTTTTACAATGGAGAAGACCTTTATGTCCTAGCCCAGTACACGTGCTATTGGTAGGGTCCAATCTACCACACGGGGTGCACTGGGGGCGTGTCGGACTCGAATGGTGACCAGCCATTAATACCGACTAAACTCCATTGGGCTCCGCCATCATTCCTCCCAGAAACTACCTCTCGGTATTACTTCTGGGGGGATGGCTGTACTTGATGTACTCATTCACTCTTACTCACGCGTTCATACATCCTGTATGAGGCTTACTTGGGTGCTCTCTCAATCGCACTTTGATTCACTCTCAAACACTCCACATGAGACTGACTTTTGTGCTCACCTTTTACGTTCCATGCGAGGCTGACTTGTGTGCTCACCTTACTCGTTCCTTGCTAGGCTTACTTTTGTGCTCGCCCCACCCATACCATGTGAGGCTGACTTGGATGCTCACCCTATCACCTGATTCACTCTCAATCGTGCCACTCTATTGTACCTTTGTCACTCCCCCTGGCATCCCATGTGGGACATTTTTCTTAGGCCCCACTTCTGACATACCATGCGACGCTGACTTGTGTGCTCACCTTTTTCATTCCTTGCTAGGCTGACTTTTGTGCTAGCCTCTACCAACCTGTGAGGCTGACTTTTATGCTCACCCTTAACATGCCGTGTGAGACTGACTTGGATGCTCACCCTTTCACTCCTCTGCCACGCCATGAGGCATCGATAGCTAAGTTCCAACATACTACGCTACGACCCGCCCGCCTTGGCATGAGGCAGTCCACTTATACGCCTATACACTCACTCTTCTGTCTTGCTTCGGGGTGGCTGGCTTTACCCCTTACGCGGTTGCCATTCGCTGCGCCAAACCTGCCTCGGCATGAACAGACCATTCACTCCCTTTTTTGCGCTTGGCCTTTTTTGCTCCAGCTAACCAATCACTAGTTAGCCGTGCCCGTCGTCTGTTGCTCGGTTCGCCAGATTACCTGTAGCCTACTGGCAATCTGGATGGTAGCAGCCGAGACTGCGTTCCACTTCTCCACCGATTGACACATCCGCTGAATAAGGGTATCAGGGGTTGTGTCCCAGCCACAGACGTCAAGCATTGCTCTTCTTTCGACGTCGAACCGATGACATACGAACAGTATGTGTTCGGCAGTTTCATCTACACCTGGGCAGTCCGGGCAGACTGGGACCTCCGCGTGCCCGAACCTGTGGAGGTACTGACGGAAACAGCCATGGCCTGACAGGAATTGTGTCAGGTGGAAGTGAACTTCCCCATGGGGTCTTCCCACCCAGCTCGATATGCTAGGTATCAGCCGGTGGGTCCACCTACCTTTCGAGGAGTTGTCCCACTCACGCTGCCATCTGGCGACCGAGGTCACCCTGGTGCGCTCGCGGGCTCCCCTATTTCCACGTAGCTCAAAGCACTCCTCATCTTCCCGAATGACCAGCCCGACTGGCATCATGCTCGCTATCACGCAGGATGCATCGTGTGACACCGTGCGGTAGGCAGATATCACTCTGAGGCACATCACGCGGTAGGTGCTCTCCAGTTTCTGTAGGTAACTGGTTACCCTCAGTGCTCTTGACCATGACGGGCCGCCGTACCTGAGGATAGATACGGCAACGCCTGCCAGTAACCTACGTCTACTGGCGCACACCTTTGAGCTGTTGGACATCATTCTCGATAGAGCCGCAACAGCAGTCGACGCTCTCTTGCACGTATAGTCGACATGGCTGCCGAAGGTCAGCTTGTCGTCTATAATGACTCCGAGAGACTTCAGACTTCGCTGTGAAGTGATCGCGACTTCTCCCACATGGATAATTGCATGTTGTGCCGACTTGCGGTTGTTGACGATAACTACCTCCGTCTTATGATGAGCGAGCTCCAGGCCTCTCGCGCTCATCCATTCCTCCACCGTGCTAATCGCGTGTTCTGCGGTTAGTTCTACCTCAGGAATGGGGGTCACCCCGTAGACCTCCAAGGTTACGTCGTCGGCAAAGCCGACGATCTTGACCCCAGGAGGGAACTTCAGTCTCAGAGCCCCGTCATACATGAGGTTCCATAGCACCGGGCCTAGGATCGAGCCCTGCGGGACTCCGGCGGTAATCGGAACCCTTTTCTGACCGGCATCGGTCTCGTATAGCAGTACGCGGTTTTGGAAGTAACTTTCCAGGATCCGTTACAGACCCACCGGTAGGCTAAGCCGGTGTAACGAGAGCGCGATGGCATACCAGCTTGCGCTGTTGAATGCGTTCTTCACGTCAAGTGTCACTAACGCACAGTATCGAATACCTCGCCTTTTTTGTTGGATCGCTATCTCAGCAGTATTTATCACTGAGTTGAGAGCGTCCACTGTGGACTTACCCTTCCGAAAGCCAAACTGGTTGCTTGACAGACCGTCCGTACCTTCCGCGTACGGGGTTAGCCTGTTGAGGATGATCCTCTCAAGCAGTTTGCCAGTCGTGTCGATCAGACAGATTGGTCTGTACGTCGATGGGTCGCCTGGCGGCTTCCCGAGCTTCGGCAACAGCACCAATTTCTGCCTTTTCCATCTATCGGGGAAACGGCACTCGTCAAGGCATCTCTGCATAGCTAGCCTGAACATGTTCGGGTTCGCTATGATCGCTGCCTTGAGAGCGTTGTTTGGAACTCCATCCGGCCCTGGAGCTTTGTTCATTGCTAGGGATTTAGCCACTGCGAGTAGTTCTTCATTCGTCACTGGAGCCACCATTTCGACCGTGCCCGCACTGTCTCGTAGTGCAGGTGGCCACGGGCTTGTGGCTCGAGACGGGAAGAGTACTTCGATAATCGTTGCCAACCGGTCCGGAGACCGTTCTGGGGGTGAGGAGCCCCCTTTGGTCCTGGCCATCACAATCCGGTAGGCGTCACCCCACGGATTCGCGTTGGCACTCTCACACAGATTGTCGAAACACGCTCTCTTGCTGCTTTTAATAGCCTTGTTAAGGGCCAATTTCGCAGCTCGAAATACTTCACGGCGGTTCTCTCTTGCATCCTCGGTGCGATCTCTTTGCATCCTACGTCTAGCTCTGAGACAGGCTGACCGTAGAGCTGCAATATCGGCACTCCACCAGTATACCGGGCATCTACCGTTTCTTGGCAGTGTTTTTCTCGGCATAGTGGCGTCGCACGCGCGTGATAGAACAGCTACCAGCTCATCCCCGCTTAGACTGTCGGTGTTGGCCTCCAGTCTCAGGGCCGCGGTGAAAGCTTCGCTGTCGAAGTGATTGGACTTCCACCCGCGTACCTGACAGGGATCTCCCGCCCTCGGATGCTGCACACCATAGTTGATCTTAAAGCGGATTGCTAAATGATCGCTATGGGTGTAGCCTTCGTCTACCCTCCATTCCATGCCTGGAGCCAGACTCGGGCTGGCAAATGTTAGGTCAATCCACGCCTCCACTCCGTTTCTACGGAATGTACTAGCGGAGCCATTATTATCTAGCACAGTATCGAGTTTCGCAAGCGCTTCCATTAGCGCTTGACCCCTGCTATTTGTACAGCGGCTGCCCCACTCCACTGCCCAAGCGTTAAAGCCTCCCGCTATTACTACCGGTTTCCGGCCCACTAGGTCCGACGAGAGCCTGTCGATCATCTGGTAGAACTGTTCTATTGGCCACCTTGGTGGGGCGTAGCAGCTGCAATAGAACACACCATTGATCTTGGCAATCGCCACACCCTCGGCGGAGGGGTGTATTACCTCTTGAACCGGGAACCGTCCCGTTGTACAGATTGCCACCATTCTAGACCCGTCCGACACCCAATTGCCGTTGCCGGCAGGGATGCGGTACGGGTCCGATAAGAGGGCGACATCTGTCCTCGACTCCGAGACCGACTGCCACAGCAGCTGTTGGGCTGCTGCACAATGGTTAAGATTTAGCTGTGTGACGTTCACGGCTTCTTCTTATTTAACTCACCGAAGGGACACGAAGGTCCGCCCATAGCATGATTATGGGCTTGCTTCTTAGCGGTGCAGATAAGGCACTTGTGTGCCTTAGTGCACCCCCGCTCTTTATGTCCCTCCTCGCCGCAGCGACGACATAGTTTGCTCCTATCTATGCCTTTGCACTCGTATGCTTTGTGGCCGGACTCAAGGCACCGATAGCACCTATCCACTGAAGACGGCTGGGGTATACTAATAGGGCATACCGACCAGCCGATCTTCAGCTTCCCTTTCTCGGTTACCTTTTTGGCATCCGCCTTCAGTAGCCTGAGGTAGGCTACTTGGGTGCCAGAGGGTCCATCTCTCAATCGCACAGAGGCCCGTTCGATTGTGACGTCGCAATGCTCCTTAACGGCTGCGACGACGTCTTCTGCGGTCGTGAACTCGTCCAAGTGCTTGCACTGGAGAGTCGTTTCCGCACCTAGCGACCTGATTTGGGCGCCTTCACCAAGGACCTCTTGGGCCAAGGCCTTGTATACTGCACTGGATTGTGCGCCTCGCTTCAGCACCAGAAGCATCTCTCCCGTGTTGGTGCGTCTTACGCTACGCACATCCTGCCCAAGGGCCGAGAGGCTTTCGGCCGCCTTCATCGATTTTAGGACATCGGCGTATTTGTCCTTGTCGGTTTTTAACCACAAGGCTTCGCCTCTGTCCTTGGCCTTCTTCGCAGGCCGCGGTACCTCCGGTTTCGGTGCCGGCTTTTTCTTGGTGACCAGCGTCCAGGGGTTTGAGCCCCTGAGCCCCGGTCGTGCCGGGTTGCTGGTACCATCGCTCTCCACAGCGAGGTCACTCTCGCCCTCGCTTACCTCGCCCAAACGGCGTTTGACCTTAACGGTTGCACGCCGAGTGGTGTCGGTTTTGGCACCCTCGCCTGGCGACTTCCTAGGGCGCTTCGCGTTCGACGCCGTCTTGCGATTGCCCTTGCCTTTTCCCTTCGAGGGGAACTCGGTCGCCGCTCCGATCGACGTGGCTGCTCCGTAGAAGGTAAAGGCCACTGTCTGTGAACCTCTATCGACCTTCTCTCTTTCCTCCCTATTGGAGGCCACTGTCTGGGTTTCTCTGTCGGGCCTCTCCCGACATTCCACCCTCTTAGCATAGGCCTGCTGTTTCTGTCTTGCGACACGAACAGCTTTCCGGAGCTCCAGGAGGCTCAACTTCAACTCCTTGGCTATATTCGCTTTGCGCTAGTGAACTCGATTATTGAATCGAGTAGCTTCGCTACTTTGCGCATCGCAGATAGTGGCTCGTCCGGTGCATTGGTAGGGCTATTGCCTACCGCTGCTGGGGGGTCACTGGTGCTTTCAGATGCAGCACTCATCGCTCCACTACTCTCCCCACGGGGGGGAGACCTCGCCAAACCACCTCTAGCGAAGGGGTTTGGCACCTCCGTTTGTTTGTTTTTATTTTTTGATAACTCCATGTAAAATCCCACGAGTCGCGCGAGAAATAAATGTCCGCCACGCCAGAGCTCCGCATTAGCGTGGTAAGGGACGCTTACTGTGGGGGTTGCCCAGGTACCCCACAGGCTCCGTTAACGATCGAGCATCTTTTTCTCCCCTTCGATCACTCATCCCTCGGCACGGGTCGCTTCACGCCTTGGAATTGGGGTTATGACCTACCTTGCTTTACGTGGTGACCTCGGCCCAGATCATCACAACCATCCTCCTTTACCAGGGCTTTGGACCTGTAGCTCTGGTTCTCAATAGTTCCATGTACGTATTTTATTACAGACATGCCACTATTGAGATCCGTCATTCGCTAGCTGAGTTATGTGTGTATGTGCGTATGTATGTATGTATGTATGTATGTATGTATGTATGTACAAAATGTCATGTAATTATCTCAGCAATAGCTAAACCGATCTTAATGAAACTAGTTTCAAATGAAAGGCCTAACGTTGCCATTTGACACTATTATTTTTGATTTTCGATATGTTGTTTACTTTCTGAGATATAGGCAATTTTGTCAAAACACGGCAGGTTTTTTGCAAATTACTTTCGAACAATGCAATATTGTCTCACATAAATAGAAAGCTTGTAAAAATACCTTTCTAACAAGCTATAGATTGTCAAAATCCGTGAACGAGCGGCGGAGATATTAAACATTTTGTATTTTTATTCTACCAATTTTCACTAACCAAAAATTAGATTGTTTTCTACAGAGTATTGCTTTGGTGTTTTAGGGGCAAAACTAAACCGATTTTGAATATCGGGGTATGAAAACACATCTACGTGATTCAAGGAATTCGATGTTGAGAACATTTTGTGAATTACCTCTATAATAAATTAACTATTTCTCAAAAATCAATATACAAGTTCACTTCAAAGGCAAAAAAACCTGTTTTAATCCACCTAGCGGTGCAATTGTGCCTTTCTCATTTCTCCAAACTATGATTTAATAGCTGGTTCGTACAATATAACATTATGGAAATGTCTTTCATTCTTATTACACTTGGTACGTATATATATAAGAGCACCTTATTGCATTCATCGCGGTATCGGTTTGAATCGGAGTTTGCTATGTGATCGCACTCCACAACCAGTAACTCCGGAGCCGGAAGTCGGATGGAGATGGAATTTAGTATCAGTTTCCGGGGACGCAACACCTTTCATTTGAGACTAAGTTGGTCAAATCGGTCTAGCCCTTTACGAGAAACCAATATAACCGTTATTCTGAATTTGGATGCTTCCGGATCCGTCGAAGGTGGCCAGTGTGGCCAAAGAGACTTTGAATGACTATTGGTGACCTAGATCTACAAATCAGAAAATTCCGAGATACCGATGTGGACAAATCAACAAATTTTGTTTTGTAACCATACTCTTCAACTCGTAATCCGGAACAAGATGCGGGTTGAAAATGAAATTCAGTGGCAACCTATGGGAATATTATACCTTTCATTTGAATCTTAGTTTGTAAAAATCGGTTTAGCCATCTCCGAGAAACCGATGTGGACATTTTGTTAACAAATCCGCACATACACACATACATACATACATACATACATACATACATACATACATACATACATACATACATACATACATACATACATACATACATACATACATACATACATACATACAAACATACATACATACATACATACATACATACATACATACATACATACATACATACATACATACATACATACATACATACATACATACATACATACATACATACATACATACATACATACATACATACATACATACATACATACATACATACATACATACTTACATACATACATACATACATACATACATACATACATACATACATACATACATACATACATACATACATACATACATACATACATACATACATACATACATACATACATACATACATACATACATACATACATACATACATACATACATACATACATACATACATACATACATACATACATACATACATACATACATACATACATACATACATACATACATACATACATACATACATACATACATACATACATACATACATACATACATACATACATACATACATACATGCATACATACATGCATACATACACATATACATACACACATACATACACACAGATATTTTGCGATCTCGGTGAACTGAGTCGAATGTTATATGAGACTCGGCCCTCCGGGCCTCGGTTAGAAAGTCGGTTTTTGGAGCAAATGCATAACCTTTCTATATGAGAAAGGCAAAAGAATAATATTTAATTAGCTTAATCAGCATGAGTTCAATGTTATCTTCATGTGATTATATTTTGAAATGTTGGTGGAATGGGTTTGAAAGTGGGTGAGGGTGGTCCAAGGGGTGATGATGGAGGGAAGTGTAAGGGCAAGGTGGAGGAGGGGGAGGAGCGGCGACGCAATACTCAACTGCATGTGTTGCCTTCCATTTGAGACTTGGTTTGAGAAAATCGGTTCAGTCATCACCGAAGAACCGATGTGACTTTAATTGTGGAATATGCCCGGAATTCCGGACTCCCGGAATCGTCGATAGTGGACAATATATTCAAAGAATGTTTGATTGGCAATCAGTGATCTAGATCTGCGATTAGAAGTAATTTGAAGACCATTTTAGCCTCTGAGGTATTACGATTATACCGATTTATATGAGAAATTCCAGTGTATCCTTACTAACACCCCTGTAACTCCGGAAGCAAGAGTCAGAACCGAATGAAATTCAGCAGCAGTCAATGGTATTACTGTATCTTTCATTTGAAATCAAGTTTGTTAAAATCGGTAGAGAATTCGTTGGGGAATGGGTGTGATATTAGTTTAGGAACTTGGCGAGTTCCCCGAGGGCGTCATGAACCATCATAGGTGGCCAATGTGGTCAAAGCTGCTTTGATTGATCATTAGTGATCCAGACCCGCAAACTAGAGTAATTTTACATCAATTTTAATATGTTTTACATCATTTGAACATCATGGTGGTACCGGTTTATATGGGAATTTGCTGTGTGACCGCACTCTTCAACCCGTAACTCCGGAACCGGAAGTCAGATCAACTAAAAATTCAATAGCAGCTTATGGGAGCGTTGTACCTTTCAGATGAAACAAAGTTTGCGAAAATCGGTTCAGCCATCTCTGAGAAAATTGTGTGAGTTTAAATGACACACACATATACACACTAGGGTGGGACAAAAAATAGATTCCAGCTCCGAGCATCTTTTTGGGTACCATTTGGGTCCTAGAACATCTGTGCAAATTCTTAGCTTGATCCCTGAAACTATATTTTTGCGCCCACTGTTCAAAGTTTACATGGGATTTTATATGGGAAAATTAACTTTCACAAAATAATTCCTCCAGGAGTCGCCCATTGCTTCCTAAAAATAAACCGTTATGTGGCTTTTGTAGGAAATTTAACACAGAAACAAAGTCTCGAAAACTACGAAATGATCTGACGCTTAAGAAAAAAGTTATTAAGCTGAAACCAATTGATGCTCTGACGATTGATAAAATATTCATTTTTTCTAGCACCACTGTTGTTGGTTGTCCAATTGTATGCAATTGTGTTTTGATATTCTCTTAATATGTCTAAATCATTTTCCCATACTGTTTGGCCACTTCGCAAGAGTTTTGAGGGATAAATTGAGTCTTCTTTTGTATATAAAAAGAGAAAATTAAAAATTTTGTATATAATTCGACCATCAGCAGCAGTGATGCTATGAAAAGTAAAATTTTCATCATTCTTCAGGGCATCAATCGGTTTTTGCTTAATAACTTTTTCAACAAGCATCAGATTGTTTTGCAGTCTTCTAGATTTTATTTCCATGATAGATTTCCTATAAAAATCAGATATCCATTTATTTTTAGGAGGTAACGGGTGACTCTTGGAAGAATTAATTTGCAAAAGACGTTTTCCCCATACGAAATCCCATGTAAACTTTAAACCATGGGCGCAAAAATATAGTTTCACCGATCGAACTAAAAATTTGCAGAGTTATTCTGGGAGCTAAATGGTACCCAAAAAGTTACTCGGAGCGAAATTTTATTTTTTTCATATAACCATGTCCCACTCTAATACACACACATACACACATACATACACACACAGACATTTGCCGATCTCGACAAACTGAATCGAGTGGTGTATGACACTCGGCCTTCCGGGCCTCGGTTAAAAAGTCGAGTTTTTCAGTGATTGCATAGCCTTTCTTTATATGAGAAAGGCAAAAATGTGTTGATAGTGAAACAGCGAGTTCTAGTATTTATCCCTTGGATTAGGCGTTGCGTTCAATCATGAGGTAAATGTTGGATGGTATACCAATACACATATCAAAAAGTAATTCACCTAGTAGTGAGATAAAAGATTTCTCATATAATTATACTCGTGGCGTCACCGAAAGCAACTGTATGTTTGAAGCCCAAAACTCTAGCGAAAATTTAGCTCTTTTGCAAGATTTAGGTTATACTGGTTATGGCACAAAAATTACTACTTACATTATTTATGATAATAATGTAAGGAATCAATATATCGCCTAATATACCTATAAAAATAAGGTCACTGCCTTAACCATCATTTGCCATTCCTCACACGCCCCCCCCCATCGCTCTCTCTCTCTCTCTCTCTCCATCTCTCTCTCTCTTTCTCTCTGTCTCCCTTCTATCGCACCTATCTAGCTATTTCTGTATCCATTTCTAAGTTGTGTGATACGATCTTCTGCCAATCTGAAATATTTATTATATCCAAGCCAATTTCATTTGTGCGATGTAATTGTGAAGGTTTGAGAAAACAAAACTATTTTTTGTCTGCTGCTACATCAACTCAAATTTAATTCAGTTGTATTCAAAGCCTGTATCTACACTATAATTAAGGAAATTCATAGCTATATCAGAACAAAATTTGGCTTAACTGGGTAATATGGATGTTTGACGATGAAAATTTTCAAAAGAGACATTCCACGTGCGCTATTTAAACTATTCGTATCTCTATTGAATTTTGAATGAAACATATGCTCAAAGACTGAAAGCTGAAGCCAGCAGGATTGGACTTGCCATCAACGTTTCGAAGACAAAATACATGAGAGGAAGATGTTCTAGAGACGACAATGTGAACCTCCCATCCCGAGCTCGGATTGACGGTGACGAAATCAAGATGGTCGACGAATTCATGTCTTTGGGCTCACTGGTAACCGAAGACAATGATAACAGCAGATAAATTCAGAGACGGATCTTGGCGGGAAATCGTGCCTACTTTGGACTCCGGAGGGCGATCCGGTCGAACAAAATTCGCCGCCGCACGAAGTTGATTGTCTACAAGACGCTGATTAGATCGGTGGTCCTCTACGGCAACGAGACCTGGACTATGCTCGTGGAGGACCAACGCGCCCTTGGAGTTTTCGAACGAAAGGTGTTGCGTACCATCTATGCTGATGGAAGAGGAACGTGACGCAGGCGAATGAACCATGAGTTGTATCAGGTGCTGGAAGAACCATCCATCGCGCATATCGCGACAAAAGGACGTTTGCGGTGGGCTGTACACGTCGTGAGAATGTCAGACGACGACCCGGTGAAGATGGTTCTTGAGGGCGACCGAACAAGAAGACGGGACGCACAACGAGCACGGTGGATCGACCAGATAGAGGACGACCAGCGGACCCTTCGAAGACTGCGAGGCTGGCGACAAGCAGCAATGAACCGAGTGGAGTGGGGACGGCTTCTGCATACAGCAAGAGACAAAAAGGCTCTAGCCTGAGCGGTAAGGTAAGTATATGCCCAAATATGTCATGTGAAAACTAAGAACAACTTTTTTGTAATGATATTATTGAAAATGCACATTCGTTTTATTGGTACGAACTTTCATGAAAAATAACGGATCAAAGACCAAAAATAACCACAAATCAGATCCAGAAAAAGAAGTCTTCCAAAGTACCCACTCTCGATGGGGAATGCAACTACAATGTGTCTTCTAACTTATCGTCGTCCATATCTGCATATACTGAGTAGTTTGAATCATTTCTTTTTCACAGTATTGGTTTGTATAGGACTTATTTATTCATAATTCCTGCACGAGAATTCCGAACGAAACAATATGAAAGCTATAAGGTTGAATGGAAAGAGACTGCATTGCAATCAACTGAATGCATGGCGACATAGCCTAGACATTTCACACTATTAACTTCAATGCAAATAAAAACTTTGAAATATCTATTTGTCTCATTCATGAATCGCATTCTCCCTCTGTCGTTCTCTGCTTGAAAGCACATGTGACCTTGTCTTACTTTACTATATTCAATTGCGCGTTGAAATACTGGACCAGTAAATTCTGTTCTGCACATAAATCTTTTTTCGGGAATATGTGACCAAAAAGTAAACTTCGAATTCCAAAGCAAATTGAACGTTCCAGGTTCCTGATAACTAATTAAGGTCCAACAATAAAGTAAATACACCAGATAATCTTAAAACGACGCCGTCAAGTAAAGAAGCATGAAAACGAAAAGAATAAAACCAAAAAAGACGGAAGCCCTAGAAAGTCCATTGTATATTTATTAGCCTTTTCTCAGAAGATGGGATTTTCAAAAACATTTCAAAACATTCTGATGCAATGGTTCTCAAATTCGTACAATCCGGTTTATTCATTTTCTTTATTCAAAAATGTTTTTACATTTCTTATAAAAGAAATGTATAGAATTCGCTCAAACTTTCAAGATTTTTTCCGAGGCCCGAAAGGCCGAGTCTTATATACCAATCGACTCAGTTCGACGATTTGGGACAATGTCTGTGTGTGTGTGTGTGTGTGTGTGTGTGTGTGTGTGTGTGTGTGTGTGTGTGTGTGTGTGTGTAACGGACAAATTCTCATTCGTGTTTCTCAGCAATGGCTGAACCGATCTTATCCAAACCAATTTTAAATGAAAGAACTAAAAAACAGTATGAACGCTATTAATTTGTTTTTGATTTTGATGTTTAGTTTTTAGGATATGAATGTTTGAATGCGTAAAAATGGCGTTTTTTGAAGTTTTTTTAAATTATCTTACGGAATTGACAATATAGATTAACAATTTGTATGTTTTTAGACAACTTAAACAAATACCTTTCGAACAAGCTATAGATTGTTGAAATCGGACTATTATCAAAAGAGATATTTAACATTAAATGCGGACGAAAGATTTCTATCATTTCTCATTGCCGGAAATATCACCAAAAACATGTAATCTATTATTAACGCCAAAACGGCTTATTTTAGGTCAATAGTATCTTCGGAGAATTTAATGGAGGTAATATGCTCTTTCTTTTGGTATTGTGCTTTTGCTGATTAATCCCCCTATGAGTGAGATATTTTCACAAATTTCTTGGAAGTGATTATAACGAAATGATGCCTTCAGCAAATTTGTAGCTCTTAGTTTTGCGAATAACTTTACTGAAGACTTCAAATATCTATTTTGAATACTTTAAAAGTTATGGCTTGTTGTTTGTGGATTACTCTTCGTCGCCTATTTATTGTTCAATATAGTAATAATCCATTGAAATAAGCCAAACATTATTTCGATAAATCGAATTTTGTATTTCATTTTTCTATCTACAACCGCTAGAAATAATCACCGAACACTTCCAAGTTGTCTGGAAGGAACTTGATAACTTATCAGTGCAAAAATGTTCATTTGTGCGAACTTTCTGACTGCAATTTTTCTAACTTATGACCAACGGATCGATCTGAAACCTTTCGGAAAATGAAAAGCGAAATAAATAACTCCAAGCAACGGCGTAGCCAAGGGAAGGTTTTAACATCATACAGCCCCCCCCCCCCCCCACCACACAAAAAAATTGGATTGGAGTTAAAAATTTATTGATGCAAACTGATTTAATTCAATATTACAATAACATTACCTGATCCGTAGATTGATAACCTGTTGTTGTAAAATTCATGAGAACTTTTGATAAATTGTCGAAATGGGGTTCTGATATGTAACTGATCTATTGGTCTTGATTTCACAGTTGTCTAATAGCATCAATATCAAATTCATGCCTGAAAACATTCCAATAGAAAATTCCAGAATTCTGTAATCAATCATAATCCTCAGATTTCTTTTCAAAATTTCAGCTTTTTTCCTACATAATATTACGAAAGCTTATTACACAATTTTTCCTAATAGGTTTGTGAAAATTATAACCTATTTGAAATTTTTTAATAGTTTTATTTTTTATTTAACCGTGATTTTTTAATAAATAGTGATCATCGCTTCACAACGTAGTCTATTTTTCATGGTTTGGGGTGAGCACGAACTTTCGAATTGCTGAACTGAAAATTATGGAATAGAAATTAATTTTTAGTATTCTTTACAGACCCGCTGGTGCCCTAAGACGATTTCGCTAGATTTTTAGAGCACTGTGCACTAGACTGCCCAAAAAAATGATGAATTTTTGAAAACTCAATCGGCCCACCCCTGAGTCGATTCCTAGTCCCACCAGGAGTACTTGTACCAAATTTGAAGCAAATCGGACAAGTCTAACTACCGGACCAACGTGCCTGAAGTTTATATTGGATTTTTCAACAATTTACATGGAGAAAACTCACTAGCTCGTATTTTCGCCGCTAGGTGGCACTGTATACAACGTATTATCACTGTAAGTGAAAATAAGAAAGATATTTTAATTATCTACAACTTTGTAGAAGACAAATTGTTAAAAGAAGTTATTAAACTTTTAACGACGTGATGTCTGAGTCAGTTTTGCGTGGGGCCTAGCTGTGCATGGTTGTGTATCAGTACTCGACTCCCGCGAACTATATATTTTTGTGAAATAATGGTTAGATTTAGCCGAATAGTATGTTTACACGAATTATAGTAAATAATACGAGTTATGTTTTGGTTAGAAAATTTTAGTTCCACCTGTGATCGCATAGAGAGCGCCACTACTAACTTTTCATAGAAGAGAGATAGAGTATCAAGATGTTCAGAAGAAATACTGAAAAATGCCTGTTCTATAACTTTGTAGAAGACACCAAATTTCTATCTCTCTCCGTTGAAAAGATAGTTTTGGCGCCCTCTATGCGGTAACAGGTGGAACTAAAATTTTCTAATCAAAGCATGACCCGTATTATTTACTATAATTCTTCTGAACATACCTAACTAGCTAAACCTAACGATTATTTCACAAAAATGTTTAGTTCGTGTGAATCGAGTACTGATACACAACCATGCACTATTAGGCACCATGCAAAACTGACTCAGACATCACTTCGTTAAAAGTTTAATAACTTCTTTTAACAAAGTCGGATTTACTTGCAGTCTTCGACGAAGTTGTAGACAATTTAATTATCCTTCTTATTTTCACTTACAGTGATAATACGATGCATACAGTGCCACCTAGCGGCGAAAATGCGTGCTGGTGGGTTTTCTCCATGTAAATTGTTGAAAATTCCCATACAAATTTCAGGCCCGTTGGTCCGGTAGTTAGACTTGTCCGATTTGCTTCAAATTTGGTGCAAGTACTCCTGGTGGGATTAGGAATCGACGCAGAGGTGGGCCGATAGGGGTCATTTTTTTCCTGTCACCCTACTGTGCACCCAGTGCATTAACGCAAGTGACGGAAGGCTATCGAAAAGTTTCGTGAAAATGAAAGTTCCAGTAATGATGATGATTTTCCCAAACGGTTCGTTTTCGTGAGGTTTTTATTTGTTCTTTGGCATTAGGATTAGCGATAATAATTCAAATCAAGAATACTACTGGGAAGCCACCTTTAGAAAAAGTCGATGTCAAAGTAAAATTTATTTATTTATTTATTTATACTGGTCTTCGATTTTCTCGTACAGACAGTTCCTTAATTAATAATAATTTTATGTTTAAAGGTAGTCTTAGTAATGTTAAAATCATACTTGTCAGCTACATCATTAAAATTACGACAGCATACATTGAACGGATTGTTTTGTGAAAAAAGAGTACGATACATCGGTAACCGAAAGAAATCAGTTCGTCTGGTGGGTCTAGGTGGTACGTTGAATCGGAGCTGGCTCAGCAACTCCGGGCTATCTATATTGTTTTCCAGAAGATCGAACACGAAGAGCCGTTGCAGCATTATCCTCCGACTTGCAAGAGTTGGCAAACGTAGAAGATTGCATCGATGTTCATAGGGCGGTAGACGAATAGGATCAGTCCAAGGTAGTAACCGCAGAGCGTAACGAACAAAGTGACGCTGAATTCGTTCGATGCGATTAATTTGAACAGCATGATAGGGTGCCCACACAAGCACGCCGTACTCCAGGATGCTACGCACGAGTGCACAAAATAGCGTTTTTAGGCAATAAATATCGCTGAATTGCTGCGTGTTTCGTTTAATGAACCCCAGCACGGCATAGGCCTTGGCTGTAGTCATTGCAATGTGCTGCGCGAAATTTAGTTTGTTATCGATGAGAATGCCTAGGTCCTTTATCTTATTAACTCGGTTGATACTGCTTTCTGCCATTCTATAATCAAATGTTAGGACGTGCCTGTTTCGACAGAACGATATCACATTGCACTTTTGCACATTTACTTCCATCCCGTTATGAGTACACCAATTTAGCAGCATATCAATATCAGCTTGAATAGCACAGCAATCGACTGCCGACGCAATTACACGGAAAAATTTCAGATCATCAGCAAACATATACTTAGGAGACTGTATAGCGGAGCACAAATCGTTTACGAATAAAATAAACAGTAGCGGGCCCAAATGACTACCCTGAGGCACACCCGACTCTATCACAAACGGAGATGATCTCGTTTCATCTATGCGCACAAATGCACTACGCTCGGTGAGGTATGACATTATCCACCGTGTCAACCACTCAGGAAGTCCCATGCGCTCAAATTTGGCCACGATTAACAAATGAGGCACCCTATCAAACGCTTTTGCAAAATCAACGTAAACGGCATCAACCTGCTGACGTTTTCCAAGCGCGCTACTAAGTGACGAAACGTACGCCATAAGATTAGTACTCGTCGAACGTTTTTTCACAAATCCATGCTGCCACTCGGAAATGATGTAGTGAACCTTCGGGTACAGCAAATCATGAACGAGGCTTTCAAAAATTTTCGGTAAGCAGCTCAAAATTGAAATGGCTCGATAATTTTTATTTATTTATTTATTTTTTATTTATTTATATATAGGTCTTCGACTATTAATCGCACAGACTGGCTTATCAACTAATCCTAATACTAAAAGTACATCTTGCAACATTAAAATCGAAAAAACATGAAACTTGATTAAACACATGACAACATACATTTAACGGGTTGTTTCGTCCGAATTGCGTACGGCACAACGGTAAACGGAAAAAGTCCACTTGGCGTGTTTGTCTTCTAGGTGCATTGAAATTAAGTTGACCCAAGAGTTGGCTGCTTTCAATGTTCCCGTCCAGGATGTCAAAAATAAGCATTCGTTGATGTTTGATTCTCCTGTCAGCAAGCGTAGGCAGGTGGATTAATGCGCAACGTTGCACATACGGCGGTAAACGAACTGGGTCGGTCCAAGGTAAAAGGCGAAGAGCATACCTGATGAAACATTTCTGCACCCTCTCAATGCTGTTAATGTGGACTCCGTGATAAGGAGCCCAAACAGGAACGGCATACTCCAAGATGCTGCGTACAAGCGAAAAATAAAGCGTTTTCAAACTGTACACATTCTGGAACGACTGAGTGTTTCGCCTTAAAAATCCTAACATGCAGAACGCTTTGGCGATAGTAGACGCTACATGCTCGGAGAAAGTTAACTTGTTGTCCAAATAAACTCCCAAATCTTTGACGACGAAGTTGCGGTGCAAGTTGGCTGACGACATTTTATAGTTAAACATGTTCGGCGATAGGATCCGAGTGAATGTAATCACGCTGCATTTTTCTATATTCACCTCCATTCCATTGATGGTGCACCAATTTAACAAAGCGTCAATGTCTAGCTGAAGTAATTTACAATCCTCCAAAGATTTTATAAGTCGGTAGAATTTCAAATCATCGGCAAACATAGATTTCGGAGATTTCAAAACCGTGCCAAGATCATTTATAAACAAAATGAAGAGCAATGGTCCAAGATGACTGCCTTGTGGCACACCAGAACAGATATCAAAAGGTGTAGAAAGTGTATCACCTAATCGAACAAAAGCGCTTCGTCCTGCGAGATAAGAAGCAATCCAATCTGTTAACCAGTCCGGGAATCCAATGCGTTTAAGCTTCTCGACAGCAAGGCGATGCGGAACACGGTCGAAGGCCTTTGACAAGTCAACATAAATGGAATCAACTTGTTGTCGCTTGTCAAGTTTGTCGATGATGCTGGATACATACGCCATAAGGTTTGTGGTTGTAGATCGTTTACTGACGAAGCCATGTTGTTCCTCAACGATGATATGACGCACAGACTGATAAACAATGTCGTATATCAATCGTTCAAATACCTTCGGGAGGCAGCTGAGAATCGATATCGCCCGATAGTTCTCCACATCATGAACGCTACCACTCTTGTGCACAGGTGTGATAGCAGCAGATTTCCAGTAACTAGGAAAAACAGCGTCAGTCAACGATCGATTGAAAATAACGGACACTGGAAATGCGAGAGAGTCCGCACAGTTTTGGATGAACGATGGTGGTAAATGATCGGGTCCCGCTCCCTTGGACGCATCTAAAGACTGCAACTTGACGAGAACATCCTCACGAGAGAAAATAATACGAGATAAATTCAGGTTGTGCAGCGGCAAAGTGCTCAGGTACGATTCCAACAAAGGTGGTGAGTTATTACTTAACACGCTTTGAAAGAAAGTCGAGAACATGTTTGCGGCATCCAATGACGTAGCAGCCGAACTTCCTTTATAGCGAACATTAAGGGGTATTCCTTTCGAGCTCCTACGACGGTTGACGAACGACCAGAAGGATTTAGGATCACGTTGAATATTGCTTTCGATGCGTTGAATATAGTTGCGATAGCATTGTGCATGCAAATTGTTGTATTGACCCTCCAAATCACGGAGTTCGGCTTTGTGCAGTGTGCTCCTGGACTTCAGGTATCTTTTCCTCGCTTTCCTCACCCGGTTTTTAAAATTCTTCAATTCCGCATCAAACCATGGCTGATTCTCCCTTCTCCTAATACGCGTTCTAATTGGAATAATTCGTCGCATTATTTCGTAAAGTGTGTCATAAAACACAGTGACAGCATCATCAACCGAACCAGCAGTAAGAATTTCGTCCCATTGAATATTCGCTACCTCAGAATTCAACGCTGAAAAATCACACCGATTGAAGTCAAAATCGCAATCGACTGCAGTATCGACACATTCCGTATCCAAATCTAATATCATTATAAACGGTCTGTGATGCGAATCAACTCTCATTTTCGACATCGTGGATGCTACCAGCCTTGTGGATCGGTGTAATAGATGCTGTATTCCAGACACTCGGGAAAATTCCTTCGGACAATGACCTGTTGAAAATTATACTCGCAGGAACAGCCAACGTTACAGCACAGCTCTTGAAGAAAATAGGCGGTAAGCCATCCGGACCAGCACCCTTAGAACCATCAATAGACTGCAACTTCAGCTCCACATCACGCGGCGAGAAATTGAATAGCGACATATTCAAATCGAACAACGGCAGACTATTCAAATATGCTTCAGACAAAGGTGGTCGGTTATTACTTTGCACACTTTGAAAAAAGGATGAGAATAGATTTGCCGATTCAATCGGGGACTCGGCTGTAATTGCGTTGTAACTAACACGTTGTGGGATTCCGGACGACTGCTTACGGCTTCTTACAAATGACCAAAATGAATTTGGGTCCTGCTTCAGGTTCTCCTCCGTGCGATGAATATAGCAACGAAAGCAATGCGCAAGCAAAGAGTTATATTCGCTCTCAATGGCATGCAGCTCAGCTTTGTGCCGATCATCTCTCCAGCGAAAGTATCGTTTCCTAACCTTGCGAAGACGGTTCCGTAGATTCTGTAGCTCGTTATTCCACCAAGGTTGCTTTTTACCACGCGGACGACGAGGTCGCTTCACGGGAACAACATCACGAAATATTGCATACATTTTGTCATACATATTTGTCACAGCTTCATTAACACTGCAACCAACAAGAAATTCCTCCCAAAGAACTTCGGCGAACAATGTGTTGAGCCTCTCGAAATCACAGCGGGTAAAATCAAAGCCAAGGGAATCAACAACAATACCAGGAGCGTTTTGCTTAATAACGTCAAGCTCGAATAGCAAGATAAAAGGCCGGTGATGTTGGTCGATCTTTAGCAATGGTAACGGTGGCTCACACAATTCAACACAATCAGTGTCACTAATGAACGCTAAGTCAAGAAGTCTCGCGTTTACGTTTTCGAGATCGTTTATCTGAGACATTCCGTTTGCCAAAACCGACTCAACCAAGGATATTTCCTGTTCAGATGAAGCATTTACCGGTATCATACAGTTCAAATTTTCATCCGACATCCAACGCAATTGAGGGAGATTATAATCCCCAACAGTCAAAACCACACCACGATCACCCGCAAGATCAATTAATTTTTTCACACATATTGTATGTTGCTCGTACAACAGGGGCTCACTGTTAGGCGGCAGATATATACAGCACACTATCATATCAAAGTTTGGTGATAAGATGCGAACGATAATTTGCTCCAATTGATCACAGTCAGCAATACAAATAGCAGAGCTCTGAAGGCCGTTTTTTACTGCTATCAGGACCCCCCCTCCTCGTCTGTGCTGGCTGGTTTGGGGGTTTCTATCACAACGGTAAATAGTATAGTTCAGAGCTAGCTCAGAGTTTGAAACGTCGTTATTCAGCCAAGTTTCAGTAAAGGCAATAACGTCATAATCGCACTGAGAAATATTTAATAGTAATAAATTTGTCTTCGTCCGGATTCCACGAGTGTTCTGATAATAAAGCGAGATTGGACGGTAACTTTTTTCACGATTCGGACCACGTCTGTTGGAGTTGGTAGCAGAAAACTGATGTGCAGACGGAGGTGTGCGGATGCAGGTTAAATCCGCTGATAATTCTTGAGCATCAGTAGAACTTTCTGTGTGACAGTAGGAACGTGCGAAGAGTGGCTTATTGTGATTTAGTGTCTGCTGGTGTTGGCAAGAAGCGAAAAATATTACGTGTGTTCGACGAGGGCTGGAAATCAAATGGTCGGAAAACAATTCCCTTCTGCCATGTTGATTTGGATAGGGATAAATCTTTCAGCTGCAAATCAATACCAGCTTTGAACGATACGAATGAAAGTTCATCAAGTGTTCTGCCTTTAGGTACAAGTTTAACAACGTTCACAGCTGTGTCTGTTTTCAAATTGTTCCTGATCAGCTTTTCGATTTGATGCACTGTTGCCTGAGGATCGAAACCAGATAAGTATAGCCAAAACTGTTTATCCTTTTTAGCTTCCACCAATGGTATAGCGTCGTCCGGTTCAATATCTTTAGTACCTTCAAAAATGTTATCGCGGTGCGGTGGTTCATCCGGGATTAATAGCCGTGGTCTCTTGCGTGAATTTGGGTTTAGTTGTGTTCTACGTGGTGTGGTGGGAAAGGGCGTTCGCTGAAGTATTGTATTGATTTTCGTGGTGTTGAGTGCAACTTTATTCCTCAGTTCGTCCAGCACCTTGTTTTGCTCTTCAACCATTGACTGCATTGCGTTGTTCGTCGATACAATAACTTGACGAAAACAAGCATTTGCCATCATTTTTGTACAAGCTTTGCACATCCAAAACAATTGTGAACATCCAGATACAGCGTCACGAATTTCCGCTGTCTGGTGAGCACATTTGAGGTGGAAAGATGATTTACAATAGCCATTGCAAACTATTTCATCTGCCTCGTCAATACTGCGAGTACAAGCACAACAAAAAGGCTCCATTGCTTTTTTCCGTACGATCTCAACACAGAGCGAATGCGGTGCAGTTTTTGGCGATTTGTCGATGTAATTTAACAAACAACGTTGTACTCCAAGCCACACCGATGCAGTGATGAAAAATACGTCGGATATGAAATAATCCACAACGAATAAATCCGAAAAAACGATAAAAACACAATATTAGCACAGAGAAATAAAAACAACCAACCGAATTGACTAACCTTGTTGCCAACGCTTTTTTGTGAAAAGGGCGATACTTACAAATGTAAACATAGGGCTTTTTTCTTACATGCGAATGAGGGCTTTGAAACGCAACAAATTAACCTAAAAATTTTGATTCTACGATATTGCTTGCTTAAACTACAGCAAAAAATACAACGGGCGAAACTGTATTTTTGTTTGTTTATTTAAAGTTTTGCCCTCCACGCTCCATGCAAACAAACAGGGCGATACTTTTTTTGCTAGCAGTTTAGAGGCGAAATTGTTATTTTCGTATTTTTTAGGATTATCAAACTGATACCAGCTGTAAATAGTAACAATGATCTCTATTGAAAAAACCCGGACGAAATCGGTGGTGTAAAACGGTAGTTATTGTAAAAAAAACGTAAGGGCGATACTTCAATGCTGATAGATGGGACCGAAAAAGTAAACAATCGCCAAAGGGGCGATACTATCATTTTGTCAATTTCAATAGCAAAAACAAATTTTAATTTAATAATTTCAAATACTTTATGAAGTTTTGGGTTTCGATCACTGAATCATGCAAGCTAGGATGTCAAAAAACACAATAGTTCTTAAATAGGAAATAAAACCAAGTCTGGATATATTCACTGTTGATTTTCTTTGAATGGTATCACTGATAGTATCGCCCTTTTCAAGAAAAAGTGTTGATTTCTTAGTTCTCAGTCGCGTTGGAAATTTGAGTAAAATATAAACTTCAAATCGATTAAAAAAAATCGTTTTTTTTTGTTTCAGTACAATATATAACCCCTTTAGGAAAATTCAGTTTTTCCACCACAATTTAGATATTTTATTAACAGAGCATTAACAATAATTCGTTGGTATGTCTATTTTATGGGCCATTTTTTCGCTTTCCCATTGATTTGGTTTGAGATTTCTAGCACTGATGTTGTCCTATGCTGATTTGAGCGATTCTCTGAGTCCTGCCACTATCCCATGTAGTATGTGTTATCAAAAACATCGCGAAGTATCAAGCTCTAAATGCTCTCAAAAGATATAATATCCGAAGAGAGTGATAAGTGTTATAAGAAATGTCTCATCACACTGTTAGGTGGATTAAACACGTTTTTAACTTTAAATATATGATCATTTCATTTTAATTACTTATTCCATTTAGCATATTTTTAATCGCTTTGTTCATCTGCGTCATTTTACTTATTTTATTCGTTTCAATCTTTGGATTCACTCTGATCAGTTAAGTTTTTTTGTGCATTTTACTCATATCATTAATTTAACTTATTTTATTCATTGTTTTCATCGCATGTATTCTATTCATTTTTTCCAGTTTGTTCATTTTGTTCAATTTCTTCATTTTATTAATCTGACTACTTTTTCAATTTTAAATCTTTTCATCCAAATAGTATATTTGATACAATTAAATTTAAAGAATTTTATTTTATAACCTTTGACAATCGTTTAATTTTTCATTTTAATCAATGCATTTTATTCTGCTCACTTTCTTCTTTTTATTCATTTTATCACTTCAGCTCA